>NC_041383.1:500122574-500213423 GCF_002162155.2 Triticum dicoccoides
GTTAAAAAACTACTCCGAGTGGAGAGCAATCCTCCCACTCAGGGGCTTAGCTGCGAAATCCATTTTTACCTAAGTTAAAAAACTACTCCGAGTGGAGAGCAATCCCATGCACTCAGGGGCTTAGCCGCGAATCAGCTTCGCCTAAGTTAAAACACTACTCTGAGTGGAGAACGATCCTCCCACTCGGGGGTTTAGCCGCGAATCAGCTTCGCCTAGGTCAAAAACTCATTCCGAGTGGAGAGCAATCCTCCCACTCGGGGGCTTAGCCGTGAATCAACTTCGCCTGAGTTAAAAAATCACTCCGAGTGGAGAGCAATCCCCCCCACTCAGAGGCTTAGTCGCAAATCATCTTCGCCTAAGTTTAAAAATCACTTCGAGTGGAGAGCAACCCTCCCACTCACGGACTTAGCTGCGAATCAGCTTCGCCTAAGTTAAAAAATAAACTCCGAGTGGAAAACAAAACTTTCACTCGGAAGCTTAGCTGTGAATCAGTTTCACCTAGGTTTAAAAGCATTCTGCTTCGTCAAGCCCGAAGCAGTTTAATGATTACAAAATCACTTGGCATTTCGAGGTAAATATATCAAATGTTTCTGAGTCACTCGGCTAGAGGAGGACTCACTGGCTCAACGAAGGAGTCCAAGTCGATGCCGTCAGCAATGCGAGTGGATGCTTCAATGAAAGTCTCCATGAAGGATTGGAATTGAAGTTTCTTTGTGTTTGCCACTTGGAGAGCCTTCAACTTCTCCTCTTTGGCATCCTTGCAATGTACTCTTACCAATATGAGGGCCACATCAGCCCTGCAGCATGCAGATGACTTCTTCCATGCTTGCACTCGACTTGGGATATCGTTTAGCCGCATCATCAGAGACTCGAGGTCGTTCTGAAGAGTGTCTTCTAGCCACGACTCTTGGTCGATCTTGGAAAGTGCCACCTTCAGGTGAGCAGTATAGTCCAGAATGATGTTGAGTCGAGTTTCAAGTCGCAGCACCTTCATGGTAGCCTCGCCCCCGACGAGTGACTTCATGGGATCCAAACCTGTTTCAATTTGCTCAGTCTCCCGTTCAAAGTTCTTACAAAATTCTGCACAGGAAGGAAACAATATGAGTCAGTAGTAGCAACATTGTTTAAGTTGGCAAAGTAACAGAATTTAGTCAAATGAGGGAGGTTACCTTCAAGCATGATCTATAGCTTCTTCGCGAGATTGCCCAAATAAGCCTCCAGGTCATCTCTCTTTCGAGTGAGTTGGTCAACTTTGTCCGTCAAGGTGACCTTCTCATCCTTCAGTTGGGCAGCTTCTTTCTTTACGTCCTCAATGGCAGTCTTCAGGGTCTCATTCTCTTTCTCCAACTTGTCAACTAAAGCAAGCTTCTTCTTAGCAAGTTCAGTCTTCTCCTTCGCCACATTCTATGCCTCCGCAAGATCAGCATCTTTCTTCTCCAGTATCTGCTTCATGGTGTCTAAAGAAATAACATTCTTCAGTCGCGCTTGGAGTTGACGGTTTTCACTATGCACATCTGTTCGAGTGGAGCCACTCGGTTCAAAGGATGAACGGAGAAGAAATCACAAAGCTTATAGACAACAAAATATTACCTCCCATAGTCTTCACCTCATCTTATGTGTCCTTCAGGCTCTTCTTGGCATGCTCCACGTCGAGCTAGAGTTGGATCTTCTCCTTCTCCAAAGTAGCATATTGGGTTCCGAGTTCGCAAGATTTCTGAAATCAAGGAAAAGAGAATTCAGTCGACAGAATACAAAGACCTCCTCCACTTCCGAGTGGAGAGGATCAAATTCAGATCATTCTTATGAAAAAGAAGCGTTCTCGGACCTCTGCCAACTGCCCGCAGTTGACAATGGTCTCGAGGACTACACCCGGTGGGTGCACTCAGCATGCCCCCACTGGACCAATTTATCATTCGACACGGTCCGTCTGAACTAAGTGGAAAAGTCAAAAAAAATCCACTCTTCTTGTTCTCAGACCCCGCTGACTGCCTGCAGTCGACAACAGTCTCGGGGACTACACCCAGTGGGTGCATTGAGCATGCCCCCACTGGTTCTGTTACTCATTCGACATGGCCTGAACGCACTGAGTGGAAGATAGAAAAGAAAACACATTCTACAAACCCTTGCCGAATCATCCATTCGACACGGGTCTCGGGGACTACACCCAGTGGGTGCACTTAGCATGCCCCCACTGGATTGACCAACCCACTCGACAAGGCCTGACCAATTCGAGTGGAAGAGCTACACAACTTATGAAGACAAAACACCCAGGGGGTGTACAGACTCAAGGCATAGACCTACAATAGATGCACATTAAAGGTTCCAAAATGTGCATCTACAGACATCTTACGAATAATAAAGCAGCAGTTGCTACGTCTTGAGCTTGCGTTAGTTTTCCTTGAAGAGGAAAGGGTGATGCAGTAATAGTAGTGTAAGTATTTCCCTTAGTTTTTGAGAACCAAGGTATCAATCCAGTAGGAGGCTCCTCAAAAGTCCCACGCACCTACACAAACAAACAAAGAACTCGCAACCAATGCAATAAAGGGTTGTCAATCCCTTCACGGCCACTTGCAAAAGTGACATCTGATAGAGATAGTATGATAAGATAAATATATTTTTGGTATTTTATAATATAGATGCAAAAAGTAAAGATGCAAATAAAAGTAGATTGAAAGCTTATATGATAAAAGATAGACCCGGGGGCCATAGGTTTCACTAGTGGCTTCTCTCAAGATAGCATAAGTATTACGGTGGGTGAACAAATTGCTGTCGAGCAATTGATAGAAAAGCGAATAATTATGATATTATCTAGGCATTATCATGTATATAGGCATAACGTCCGTGACAAGTAGACCGACTCCTGCCTGCATCTACTACTATTACTCCACACATCAAACGCTATCCAGCATGCATCTAGAGTATTAAGTTCATCAAAACAGAGTAACGCATTAAGAAAGATGACATGATGTAGAGGGATAAACTCAAGCAATATGATATAAACCCCATCTTTTTATCCTCGATGGCAACAATACAATACGTGCCTTGCAACCCTTTCTGTCACTGGGTAAGGACACCGGAAGATTGAACCCAAAGCTAAGCACTTCTCCCATGGCAAGAAAGATCAATCTAGTAGGCCAAACCAAACTGATAATTCGAAGAGACTTGCAAAGATAACTCAATCATACATAAAAGAATTCAGAGAAGATTCAAATATTTCTCATAGATAAACTTGATCATAAACCCACAATTCATCGGATCTTGACAAACACACCGCAAAAAGAGTTTACATCGAATAGATGTCAACAAGAGAGGGGGAGAACATTGTATTGAGATCCAAAAAGAGAGAAGAAGCCATCTAGCTAATAACTATGGACCCGAAGGTCTATGGTAAACTACTCACAACTCATCCGAGGGGCTATGGTGTTGATGTAGAAGCCCTCCATGGTCAATCCCCCCTCTGATGGAGCACCGGCGAAGGCTCCAAGACGGGATCTCACGGATACAGAAGGTTACGGCAGTGGAAATTGTTTTTCGTTGACTCCCTGGATGTTTTCGGGGTACGTGGGTATATATAGGAGGAAGAAGTACGTCGGTGTCCGCTCGAGGGGACTAGGAGACAGGGGCGCGCCCAGGAGGGGTGGGCACGCCCTCCTATCTCCTAGCCGCCTCGATTGCTTCTTGACTTACACTCCAAGTACTATGGATCACGTTCGTTCCAAAAGTCATGCTCCCGAAGGTTTCATTCCGTTTGGACTCCGTTTAATATTCCTTTTCTTCAAAATACTGAAATAGGCAAAAAAAACAGCAATACGGGCTGGGCCTCTGGTTAGTAGGTTAGTCCCAAAAATGATATAAATGTGTAAAATAAAGCCCATAAACATCCAAAAGGGGTAATATAATATCATGGAACAATCAAAAATTATAGATACGTTGGAGATGTATCAAGCATCCCCAAGCTTAATTCCTGCTCGTCCTCGAGTAGGTAAATGATAAAAACAGAATTTTTGATGTGGAATGCTACCTACAAAATTCTCAATGTAATTTTCTTTATTGTGGCATGAATGTTCAGATCCAAATGATTCAAAATAAAAGCTCATATGGATAAGAGAAATAGTAACACTTCAAGCATACTAATCAAAGTAATCATGTCTTCTCAAAATAACATGGCTAAAGAAAGTTCATCCCTACAAAATCATATAGTTAGGCTATTCTTCATTTTCGTCACACAAAAATGTTCCCAAATTCTACACCCCCGATGACAAGCCAATCAATTGTTTCGTACTTAAATAATCTCAAACTTTTTCAACCTTCACGCAATACATGAGCGTGAGCCATGGATATAACACTATGGGTGGAGTAGAATATGATGATGGGGATTGTGTGGAGAAGACAAAAAACGAGAAAGTCTCACATTGACGAGGATAATCAACGGGCTATGGAGATGCCCATCAATTGATGTCAACATGAGGAGTAGGGATTGCCATGCAATGGATGCACTAGATCTATAAATGAATGAAAGCTCAACAAAAGAAAACTAGCGGGTGTGCATCCAACTTGCTTGTTCATGAAGACCTAGGGCATTTGAGGAAGCCCGCCGTAGGAATATACAAGCCAAGTTCTATAATGAAAAATTCCCACTAGTATATGAAAGTGAAAACACATGAGACTCTCTATATGAAAAACATGGTGCTACTTTGAAGCACAATATATGAGACTCACTATATGAAGAACATGGTGCTACTTTGAAGCACAAGTGTGGAAAAAGAGATAGTAACATTGCCCCTTTTTATTTCCTTTATTTCCTTTTTTTCTTTTTTTTCTTTTTTTCCTTTGGCCTTCTTTTTTTTGGCCTTTTTTTCTTTTTGGGACAATGCTCTAATAATGATGATCATCACACTTTTATTGATTACAACATATGAATTACAACTTGAAACTAGAACAAGATATGACTCTATATGAATGCCTCCGACGGTGTACCGGGATGGTGCAATGAATCAAGAGTGACATGTATGGAAAATTATGCATGGTGGATTTGCCACAAATACGATGTCAACTACATGATCATGCAATGGCAATATGACAAAAGTAATGTATGTCATGATAATGAACGGAACGGTGGAAAGTTGCATGGCAATATATCTCGTAATGGCTATGGAAATGCCATAATAGGTAGGTATGGTGGCTGTTTTGAGGAAGATATAAGGAGGTTTATGTGTGATAGAGCGTATCATATCACGGGGTTTGGATGCACCGGCGAAGTTTGCACCAACTCTCAAGGTGAGAAAGGGCAATGCACGGTACTAAAGAGGCTAGCAATGGTGGAAAGGTAAAAGTGCGTATAATCCATGGACTCAACATTAGTCATAAGAACTCATATACTTATTGCAAAAATTTAGAAGTCGTCAAAAACCAAGCACTATGCGCATGCTCCTAGAGGGATAGATTGGTAGGGAAAGACCATCGCTCGTCCCCGACCGCCACTCATAAGGATGCACAATCCAGGTACACTTCATGCTTCAAATTTGTTACACAACTTTAACCATACATGCATGCTACGGGACTTGCTAACTTCAATACAAGCATTCTTGAAATTCATAATCACACAACTAGCATGACTTTAATATCACTACCTCCATATCTCAAAACAATTATCAAGTATCAAATTGATCATAGCATCCAATTCACTTCCTATGATAGTTTTTATTATACCCAACTTGGATGCCTACCATTGTAGGACCAATTTTATAACCATAGCAAATACCATGCTGTTCTAAAAGACTCTCAAAATAATATAAGTGAAGCATGAGAGACTAGCAATTTCTACAAAATTAAGCCACCGCCGTGCTCTAAAAGATATAAGTGAAGTAATAGAGCAAAACTATCTAACTCAAAAGATATAAGTGAAGCACATAGAGTATTATAATAAACTTCTAATCAAGTGGGCTTCTCCCAAAAGCTGTGTACAGCAAGGATGATTGTGGTAAACTAAAAAGCAAAGACTAATATAATACACAAAGCTCCAAGCAAAACACATATTATGTGGCGAATAAAAATATAGCTCCATGTAAAGTTACCAATGAACGAAGACGAAAGAGGGGATGCCTTCCCGGGGTATCCCCAAGCTTAGGCTTTTGGCTACTATTGAATATCTTGGGGTGCCATGGGCATCCCCAAGATTAGGCTTTTGCCACTCCTTATTCCATAGTCCATCAAATCTTTACCCAAAACTTGAAAACTTCACAACACAAAACTCAACAGGAAATCTTATAAGCTCCGTTAGTGAAAGAAAACAAAACCAACACATAAGGTACTGTAATGAACTCATTCTTTATTTATTTTGGTGTTAAACCTAATGTATTCCAACTTCTCTATGGTTTATAAACTATTTTACTAGCCATAGATGCATCAAAATAAGCAAGCAACACACGAAAGGCAGAATCTGTCAAAAACAGAACAGTCTGTAGCAACATGTAACTAACTAAAACTTCTAGAACTCTAAAATTCCTACCAAAATAGGAAGTCCTGGACAATTTTTCTATTGATCAGCAGAAAAAAGAATCAACGAAAAATCACGTTTTTGTGATTTAACAAAACTAATTTCGTGCGCGCAAAGTTTCTGTTTTTCAGTAGAATCAAATCAACTATCATCATAGATTATCCTATAGGTTCTACTTGGCACAAACACAAATTAAAACATAAAAATACATCTAAACAGAAGTTATATGCAAAAGTTATTACTAAACAGAAACAAAAACAAAAATAACAAATACAATTGGGTTGCCTCCCAACTAGCGCTATCGTTTAACACCCCTAGCTAGGCATAAAAGCGAAGATAGATCTAAGTAGTGCCATCTTTGGCACTTAATTCATAAGTAGTTCGCATGATAGATTCATAAGGTAATTTGACTTTCTTTCTTGGAAAGTGCTCCATGTCTTTCTTTAATGGAAATTGGAATCTAATATTCCCTTCCTTCATATCAATAATCGCGCCAATCGTTCTAAGGAAAGGTCTACCAAGAATAATAGGGCAAGAAAGATTGCAATCTATATCAAGAACGATAAAATCTACAGGCACCAAATTTCTATTTGCAACAACGAGAACATCATTGATCCTTCCCATTGGCTTTTTAATGGTGGAATCCGCAAGGTGCAAATTTAAAGAGCAATCATCAAGATCATGGAAACCTAGAATATCACATAAAGTTTTCGGAATCATGGAAACACTAGCACCCAAATCACACAAAGCAAAATACTCATGATCTATAATTTTAATCTTTATAGTAGGTTCCCACTCATCATTAAGTTTTCTAGGTATAGAAACTTCCAAATTAAGTTTTTCATCATAGGATTGCATCAAGGCATCAACGATATGTTTGGTAAAAGCTTTATTTTGACTATAAGCATGAGGAGAATTAACAACGGATTGCAACAAGGAAATACAACCTTCTAAAGAACAATTATCATAATCAAATTCCTTGAAATCCGAGATAGTGGGTTCAATGCTATTTAAAGTCATGACCTCTCCAATCCCACTTTTACCAAATTTAGCATCAAGATCTAAAAACTCCGAATTATTGGGACGCCTTCTAACTAAAGTTGACTCATCTCCAGTCCCATTATTATTAATATTCATATTTAAAAACAAGGATCTAATAGGGGACACATCAATAACTTTAAGATCTTCATCATTATTTTCATTGAAACTAGAACACGCCTTTACAAAGCAATCTTTCTTAGCATGCAATCTAGCGGTTCTTTCTTTGCACTCATCAATGGAAATTCTCATTGCTATGAGAGACTCATTGATATCATGCTTAGGAGGAGTAGATCTAAGTTTAAGAGAATCAACATCAAGCGAAAGTCTATCAACGTTCCTAGCCAAATCATCAACTTGGAGCAGTTTTTCTTCAAGCAAAGCATTAAAATTCTTTTGAGACATCATAAATTCTTTCACACTATTCTCAAAATCAGAGGGCATCTTATTAAAATTACCATAAGAATTATTGTAGGAATTTCCATAATTATTAGAGGAATTACTAGGGAATGGTCTAGAATTAAAGTTTCCTCTATAAGCATTGTTTCCAAAACTATTCCTACCAACAAAATTCACATCCATAGATTCATTATTATTATGAATCAAAGTAGACAAAGGCATATCATTGGGATCAAGAGGAGTATTTTTAGTAGCAAATAATTTCATAAGTTCATCCATCTTTCCACTCAAAGCATTGATTTCTTCTATAGCATGCACTTTTTTACTAGAAGATCTTTCGGTGTGCCATTGAGAATAATTAGCCATAATATTATCAAGAATTTTTATAGCATCTCCTAACGTCATTTCCATAAACGTGCCTCCTGCGGCCGAATCTAAAAGATTTCGAGAAGCAAAGTTCAAACCGGCATAAACATTTTGTATGATCATCCATAAATTCAAACCATGAGTACGGCAATTGCGAATCATCAATTTCATTCTTTCCCAAGATTGGGCAACATGCTCATGATCAAGTTGTCTAAAATTCATAATATCGTTCCTAAGAGTAATGATCTTAGCGGGAGGAAAATACTTAGAGATAAAAGCATCTTTGCACTTGTTCCAAGAATCAGTACTATTTTTAGGCAAAGACGAAAACCAAATTTTAGCACAATCTCTAAGTGAAAACAGAAATAACTTCAATTTAACAATATCGTTATCTGTATCTTTCTTCTTTTGCATATCACACAAATCAACAAAGTTGTTTAGATGAGTAGCGGCATCTCCACTAGGAAGGCTGGCGAATTGATCTTTCATAACAAGATTCAGCAAAGCAGTATTGATTTCACAAGACTCAACATCATTAAGAGGAGCAATCGGAGTACTAAGGAAATCATTATTATTGGTATTGGAGAAATCACACAATTTGGTATCTTGCACCATGGCAACAAGTAATCCAACACACAAGCAAACAGAAAAGGGCAAGCGAAAGAGAGAGAGAGAGATTGGGAAAGAGAGGGCAAATAAAAAGGCAAGGGTGAAGTGGGGGAGAGGAAAACGAGAGGCAAATGGCAAATAATGTAAAGGCGAGGGAGATGAGTTTGTGACGGATACTTGGTATGTCTTGACTTGAGCGAAGACCTCCCCGGAAACGGCGCCAGAAATCCTTCTTGCTACGTCTTGAGCTTGCGTTGGTTTTCCTTGAAGAGGAAAGGGTGATGCAGCTATAGCAGCGTAAGTATTTTCCTTAGTTTTTTAGAACCATGGTATCAATCTAGTAGGAGGCTCCTCAAAAGTCCCACGCACCTACACAAACAAACAAAGAACTCACAACCAATGCAATAAAGGGGTTGTCAATCCCTTCATGGCCATTTGCAAAAGTGAGATCTGATAGAGATAGTATGATAAGATAAATATATTTTTGGTATTTTATAATATAGATGCAAAAAGTAAAGATGCAGATAAAAGTAGATTGAAAGCTTATATGATAAAAGATAGACCCGGGGGCCATAGGTTTCACTAGTGGCTTCTCTCAAGATAGCATAAGTATTTCGGTGGGTGAACAAATTACTATCGAGCAATTGATAGAAAAGCGAATAATTATGAGATTATCTAGGCATGATCATGTATATAGGCATCACGTCCGTGACAAGTAGACCGACTCCTGCTTGCATCTACTACTATTACTCCACACATCGACCGCTATCCAGCATGCATCTAGAGTATTAAGTTCATAAGAACAGAGTAACGTATTAAGAAAGATGACATGATGTAGAGGGATAAACTCAAGCAATATTATATAAACCCCATCTTTTTATCCTCGATGGCAACAATACAATACGTGCCTTGCAACCCTTTCTGTCACTAGATAAGGACACCGCAAGATTGAACCCAAAGCTAAGCACTTCTCCCATGGCAGGAAAGATCAATCTAGTAGGCCAAACCAAACTAATAATTCAAAGAGACTTGCAAAGATAACTCAATCATACATAAAAAAATTCAGAGAAGATTCAAATATTTCTCATAGATAAACTTGATCATAAACCCACAATTCATCGGATCTCAATAAACACACCACAAAAAGAGTTTACATCGAATAGATGTCCACAAGAGAGGGGGAGAACATTGTATTGAGATCCAAAAAGAGAGAAGAAGCCATCTAGCTAATAACTATGGACCCGAAGGTCCATGGTAAACTACTCACAACTCATCGGAGGGGCTATGGTGTTGATGTAGAAGCCCTCTGTGGTCGGTTGCCCCTCCGGCGGAGCGCCGGCGAAGGCTCCGAGATGGGATCTCGCGGATACAGAAGGTTACAGCGGTGTAAATTGTTTTTCGTTGACTCCTTGGATGTTTTCGCGGTACGTGGGTATATATAGGAGGAAGAAGTATGTCGGTGGCTGCTCGAGGGGCCCAAGAGACAGGGGGCGCGCCCAGGAGGGGTGGGCGCGCCCTTCTATCTCCTGGCCGCCTCGATTTCTTCTTGACTTGCACTCCACATCCTGTGGATCACGTTCGTTCCAAAAATCACGCTCCCGAAGGTTTCATTCCATTTGGACTCCGTTTGATATTCCTTTTCTTCAAAATACTGAAATAGGCAAAAAAAGAGCAATACGGGTTGGGCCTCCGGTTAGTAGGTTAGTCCCAAAATGATATAAATGTGTAAAATAAAGCCCATAAACATCCAAAAGGGGTAATGTAATAGCATGGAACAATAAAAAATTCTAGATATGTTGGAGACGTATCAGCAGTGCTCAGATAGCATATCCTAACAGAGCAAGGATAAAGCAGCAGTTTTTAGATAGCTTGTGCTAACAGAGCAAGGTCCAAGGCAAGGACAAACCAATCGTAAATCAACTTACAATCGCACTTACTCAGACATTGGCTTGCAGTGCGGAACTGGCGTCGTATGCAGCTTTGCTCGACTCATATACCAACTTCAGTCGGTCCATCATCAGGCCAGCCTGGATCATTGCTTCCTTGGCGGCTCCTATTTGATATTCTGGGACATGGTGCAGAGTGAACTGAATCAGTGCTGGAGTTTGAGGTCACTAGTTGGATTAGGAGTTGGAGCAATCGACGCTGCAGGCTGAGAAGTTGACAAGGGGACAACAAAGTTTACAGCAGTCCGCGATGAACCACCAAGGTCTTGGGCCACAGGTTCAATCGACAGGTGAGACGATCGACTGGAAGGAGCTCTCTTGGTAGGATTCCGCGAGATGTTTGAACTCCTGCCTCTCCCTTGCATGTTCTTCGGAACTTCCTCATAATCATCATCTGGAAGCTGGATAACATCTATCGGTGCTGCAGTCACTCGACAATGAGAATCTAGTCAACCATTGAAATAGTTAGCAAGGCATAAGCATATTCGCAAAATTCATACCTGCTCAAGAAGTGGCCATATCTGCAGTTTCCGCGTCAGCCTGCTCGTCATCAACTTCCATGTGGGACTCTCCCGAAGTGGCACCACTGGAAATTCAAAGATCTCACTCGGTCAAGAACAAGCAAAAGTCCACAACAGCAGTGAAGAAAGGAAAAGAAACACTTACGCTGAAGCAATGGGCACAACAATTTTAATCCTGGGCAGATCCTTCCGGGGCTTGGGAGGAGCAACCTTGGTCTGCTTCGAGACCTTCTCACTCAGATCAGGAGTGGCCGTTCGGTCGCGCTTATGAGTTTTTGCACTCGACGCTGCAGCTTTGCCATGGTCCACTGCAGGGTCTTGTGTCTGCTTCGATCGACGCTCTGAGCAGGGTGGTAACTCGACTTCATCATCGTCGTCAGAGTCATCACAAATGTCGTCGCTCCTGTCATCCGTGTACTTGAAGCCGCCACTGCCTTCACTCTCTCCTTGGTGTGGATCTCCATTTGACACTAGTGAATACATGTTCGTGAACGCCTGAAAAACACAGATTACACAGTTCAGTCGGATCACTTCAAGTGCATACTGAGAAGCAATAAAGGAAAAACACTCGACAAGATAAACCAGACCTCTCTAGGAAGATTCTCAGAATGGAACGGCAAGATCCGCTTTGCTCCATGCGGGTTGTCCTTGTTGCCAGTGATGCTCTGAAGCCACTGGGCCACCGTCTCCTCTATGACCTCCTCCGGGTGGACCAGAGTGGTGTCTTCTGGTCCTGAATACGACCACATGGGGTGGTCGCGGGCTTGCAAAGGCTAGATCTGTTGACTAAGGAATGTCTCTAGCAGATCCATGCCGGTCACACCACCCCGGATCAACTCCACCATTGCGTCAACCAAGATACCAACCTCACCCTTTTCGTGGTCTTCTACCATCAGCGAGCAGGGAGCATGGAGTCTCTCCAAAGAAAAAGGTGGAAGACCAATCGACTGACCAGGAGTCGGGATGTCTTTGCAATAGAACCAGGTCGATTGCCACCCTCTAAAAGACTCAGGAAAAATCACGGATGGAAAAGAACTTCTACCTCTCATCTGGATCCCCCAACCCCCCGCACATCTGGATCACATGCGTCTTATCGTTAGTTGGATTTGCTTTCTTTACCAACTAAGATCGGCAAGTAAAGATATGTTTGAACAGACCCCAGTGCGGTCGACATCCCAAGAAATTCTCGCACAGTGAGACAAAGGCGGAAAGATAGGCGATTCTGTTGGGAGGAAAATGATGAATCAAGGCCCCAAAGAAATTCAGAAAACTTCGAAAGAAAGGATGAGGGGGAAAAGAGAGACCTCGGTCGACATGCGTCATGAGGAGACACGCTTGCTCTCCCCCTCTGGCAACCTCCAAGAGCCCTCCGCAAGCAGGCCGTCGGTGGTGAGATTCTCCAGATCCTCCTTGGTGACGTTGGAGGGGATCCAATCCCCCTGGATCCAACCAGACAGAAGATTGGACCGTGACGTCGAATTCTTTGGTGCCTTCTTGCCTTTCACCGTATTCTTTGCATGCTCTAGGGTCGTGGTCTTGTCCTTCACCATTTTTGTGGATCTCAAGAGGAAGAGGCTAGGGGACAAGGCGTTTGGGGGAGGCAAGGCGAAGAAGAATAGGAGAATGCAAGGAAAAGACTGGCACTGTTCCGGGCAGTGGCAGCGTCGCCTTAAATGGGGCTTCGCTCGAGTGGCTGACATGCAGGCCCGAACGATCTTATCGCATCCCGCAGCAGCCGCTCACCGGATACATGGCGAAAAAGGTGGCGCAATGATCGAGGAGTTTGCTCCAACTTGCCCCGCTTACTGCGCCACGCTCCGTCCCGCGCGCTTCTCCAAATTTCGAATCACGTGAAATCCGGACGCGGCAAGTCAGTCGATCACGCTGAAGATGCTCAGCTCCAATCTGCTCAGAGATACACATCAAAGTTCACTCGGAAAATTCCAGAACCCGGAATCGATCAAGGCGATTGACGAAGGATTAAATATCAAGCTCACTGTCATGCACTCCTGGGAAAGTGTCTCTGAGACATTCAGTCCGACCAAAAACAGCAGCAAGCCTTCTTCACTCGACTCTCGATCCATTCAGGGGCTAATTGACGGTGACATGTACCTAGGGTAGGGTCCTAGGCCTGACCTACATACCCTTACCAATGTGAGGACACAAGAAGACAAGGCCTACAAAGTTAAGAGAAAGATACCGACTGGAATCTTTAAGAAGTGCAATCCACTCGACGACCCATTCCACTCGGATATCCCAATTCCACTCGACTGGTGTTATTTCACTCGGAAGACAAGAAACCACTCGGAAGACAGAAGACCTAAAGTCGCCTCTAAATGGCAATGGTCAGGCATTCACTCTGTAGCCATTAAGAGCTTTAATACGGGCGTTACTAGTAACGATCAGGACTTAAATCTCATTGAACCCCTGTGTAACTGAGGGATGTGAGAGGTCAGGCGCACTCTATATAAGCCACCCCTCCCCTCTGGCACAAGGGTTCGCACCCCCTGTAACTTCAACACACTTCAATCGAAAAAGCCTCCCGAGGCACCGAGACGTAGGGCTGTTACCTTCTCCAGGAGGGGCATGAACTCGTAAACCTGTGTGTCCACAACCTTGCCGTAGCTAGGGCCTGACCTCTACTCCTACGTACCCCCTACTTCTACTGTCAGACTCACTCCCACGCCATTTGACGGATAAGAAGGATGGCAAAGTGAACAAAGGTATATTTGATATACATGTTATTGATGTGTACCTTACTAATGCTCATAGTAGTACCTGGGTATTTGATATCGGTTTGGTTGCTCATGTTTGTAACTCGAAACAGGGACTACGGATTAAACTAAGATTGTCTAAGGACGAGGTGACGATGTGCGTGGTTAATGGTTCCATGGTCGATGTGATCGCCGTCGGCACGTTACCTCTACATCTACCTTCGGGATTAGTTTTAGACATGAATATTGTTATTTGGTGCCAGCGTTGAGCATGAACATTATATCTGGATCTTGTTTAGTGCGAGACGGTTATTCATTTAAATCAGAGAATAATGGGTGTTCTATTTATATGAGTAATATCTTTTATGGTCATGCACCCTTGAAGAGTGGTCTATTTCTGTTGATTCTCGATTGTGGTGATACAAATATTCATAATATTGATGCCAAAATATGCAAAGTTGATAATGATAGTGCAACATATTTGTGGCACTGCCGTTTAGGTCATATTGGCTTAAAACTTGATTATGAATCATTTGATACTTGTGAACCATGCCTCATGGGCAAGATGACTAAAACTCCGTTCTCCGGAACAATGGAGCGAGCCAATGACTTATTGGAAATAATACATACCGATGTATGCGGTCTAATGAGTGTGGAGGCTCGTGGCGGGTATAGTTATTTTCTGACCTTCATAGATGATTTGAGAAGATATGGGTATATCTACTTAATGAAACACAAGTCTGAAACATTTGAAAAGTTCAAATAATTTCAGAGTGAAGTGGAGAATCATCGTAACAAGAAAATAAAGTTTCTATGATCTGATCGCGGAGGTGAATATTTGAGTTACGAGTTTGGCCTTCATTTAAAACAATGTGGAATAGTTTCACAACTCATGCCACCTAGAACACCACAGCATAATGGTGTGTCCGAACATCGTAACCGTACTTTATTAGATATGGTGCGATCTATGATGTCTCTTACCGATTTACGACTATCGTTTTGGGGTCATGCATTAGAGACAGCTGGATTCACGTTAAATAGGGCACCATCAAAATCCGTTGAGATTACACCGTATGAACTATGGTTTGGCAATAAACCTAAGCTGACATTTCTTAAAGTTTGGGGATGCGATGCTTATGTCTGTTGGGGAACGTTGCAGAAAATAAAAAATTTCCTACGGTTTCAACAAGATCCATCTATGAGTTCATCTAAGCAACGAGTGAAAGGAGAGATGCATCTACATACCACTTTGTAGATCGCGAGCGGAAGCATTCAAAAGAACGGGGTTGAGGTAGTCGTTCTCGTCGTGATCCTATCACCGGAGATCCTAGCGCCGAACGGACGACACCTCCGCGTTCAACACACGTACGGTCAGCGTGACATCTCCTCCATCTTGATCCAGCAAGGGGGAAGGAGAGGTTGATGAAGATCCAGCAACACGACGGCGTGGTGGTGGATGCAGCAGAACTCCGGCAGGGCTTCGCCAAGCTGTTGCGGGAGGAGGACGAGGTGTAGCAGGGGGAGGGAGGCACCAAGACACAGGGTGCGGCTGCCCTCCCCCCTGCCCTCCTTTATATAGGCCCCCAGGGGGGAGCCGGCCCTGGGAGATGCAATCTCCCAAGGGGGGGCGGCGGCCAGGGGGGTGGAGTGCCCCCCAAGGCAAGTGGTGCGCCCCCCCCCCCACCTAGGGTTTCCAACCCTAGGCGCAGGGGGGGCCCAAGGGGGGCGCACCAGCCCACTAGGGGCTGGTTCCCCTCCCACTTCAGCCCACGGGGCCCTCCGGGATAGGTGGCCCCACCAGGTGGACCCCCGGGACCCTTCCGGTGGTCCCGGTACAATACCGGGTGACCCCGAAACTTTCCCGATGGCCGAAACAGCACTTCCTATATATAATTCTTTACCTCCGGACCATTCCGAAACTCCTCGTGACGTCCGGGATCTCATCCGGGACTCCGAACAACATTCGGTTTGCTGCATACTCATATTCATACAACCCTAGCATCACCGAACCTTAAGTGTGTAGACCCTACGGGTTCGGGAGACATGTAGACATGACCGAGACGGCTCTCCAGTCAATAACCAATAGCAGGATCTGGATACCCATGTTGGCTCCCACATACTCTTCGATGATCTCATTGGATGAACCACGATGTCGAGGATTCAAGCAACCCCGTATACTATTCCCTTTGTCAGACGGTATGTTACTTCCCCGAGACTCGATCGTCGGTATCCCAATACCTCGTTCAGTCTCGTTACCGGCAAGTCACTTTACTCGTACCATAATGCATGATCCCGTGACCAGACACTTGGTCACTTTGAGCTCATTATGATGATGCACTACTGAGTGGGCCCAGTGATACCTCTCCGTTATACGAAGTGACAAATCCCAGTCTCGATCCGTGTCAACCCAACAGACACTTTCGGAGATACCTGTAGTGCTCCTTTATAGTCACCCAGTGACGTTGTGATGTTTGATACACCCAAAGCACTCCTACGGTATCCGGGAGTTACACGATCTCATGGTCTAAGGAAAAGATACTTGACATTGGAAAAGCTCTAGAAAAACGAACTACACGATCTTGTGCTATGCTTAGGATTGGGTCTTGTCCATCACATCATTCTCCTAATGATGTAATCCCGTTATCAACGACATCTAATGTCCATAGTCAGGAAACCATGACTATCTGTTGAGGAACGAGCTAGTCAACTAGAGGCTTACTAGGGACACATTACTGTCTATGTATTCACACGTGTATTACGATTTCCGGATAATACAATTATAGCATGAATAAAGACAATTATCATGAACAAGGAAATATAATAATAATTCTTTTATTATTGCCTCTAGGGCATATTTCCAACAGTCTTCCACTTGCACTAGAGTCAATAATCTAGTTACATTGTGATGAATCGAACACCCATAGAGTTCTAGTGTTGATCATGTTTTGCTCGCGAGAGAGGTTTAGTCAACGGATCTGCGACATTCAGATCCGTATGTACTTTGCAAATTTCTATATCTCCATATTGAACATTTTCACGGATGGAGTTGAAGCGACGCTTGATGTGCCTGGTCTTCTTGTGAAACCTGGGCTCCTTGGCAAGGGCAATAGCTCCAGTGTTGTCACAGAAGAGTTTGATCGGCCCCGACGCATTGGGTATGACTCCTAGGTCGGTGATGAACTTCTTCACCCAAATTGCTTCATGCGCTGCCTCCGAGGCTGCCATGTATTCCTCTTCACATGTAGATCGCGCCACGACACTCTGCTTGCAGCTGCACCAGCTTACTGCTCCACCATTCAACATATACACGTATCCGGTTTGTGACTTAGAGTCATCCAGATCTGTGTCGAAGCTAGCGTCGACCTAACCCTTTATGGCAAGCTCTTCGTCACCTCCATAAACGAGAAACATGTCCTTTGTCCTTTTCAGGTACTTCAGGATATTCTTGACCGCTATCCAGTGTTCCTTGCCGGGATTACTTTGATACCTTCCTACCAAACTTACGGCAAGGTTTACATCAGGTCTGGTACACAGCATGGCATACATAATAGATCCTATGGCTGAAGCATAGGGGATGACACTCATCTCTTCCTTATCTTTTGCCATGGTCGGGCATTGAGCCGAGCTCAATCTCACACCTTGCAATACAGGCAAGAACCCCTTCTTGGACTGATCCATTTTGAACTTCTTCAAAATCTTATCAAGGTATGTGCTTTGTGAAAGACCTATGAGGCGTCTTGATCTATCCCTATAGATCTTGATGCCTAATATGTAAGCAACTTCTCCAAGGTCCTTCATTGAAAAACACTTATTCAAGTAGGCCTTAATGTTGTCCAAAAGTTCTATATCATTTCCCATCAAAAGTATGTCATCTACATATAATATGAGAAATGCTACAGAGCTCCCACTCACTTTCTTGTAAACGCAGGCTTCTCCATAAGTCTGCATAAACCCAAACGCTTTGATCATCTCATCAAAGCGAATGTTCCAACTCCGAGATGCTTGCACCAGCCCATAAATGGATCACTGGAGCTTGCATACTTTGTTAGCATTCTTAGGATCGACAAAACCCTCCGGCTGCATCATATACAGTTCTTCCTTAAGATGCCCGTTAAGGAATGCCATTTTGACGTCCATCTGCCATATCTCATAATCATAGTATGCAGCAATTGCTAACATGATTCGGACGGACTTCAGCTTCGCTACGGGAGAGAATGTCTCATCGTAGTCAACCCCTTGAACTTGCCGATAACCCTTAGCGACAAGTCGAGCTTTATAGATGGTAATATTACCATCCGCGTCCGTCTTCTTCTTAAAGATCCATTTGTTTTCTATCGATCACCGATCATCGGGCAAGTCAGTCAAAGTCCATACTTTGTTTTCATACATGGATTCTATCTCGGATTGCATGGCTTCAAGCTATTTGTTGGAATCTGGGCCCGCCATCGCTTCTTCATAGTTCGAAGGTTCACCGTTGTCTAACAACATGATTTCCAGGACAGGGTTGCCATACCACTCTGGTGTGGAACGTGTCCTTGTGGACTTACGAGGTTCAGTAGCAACTTGATCCGAAGTACCTTGATCATCATCATTAATTTCCTCTCTAGTTGGTGTAGGCACCATAGGAACATTTTCCTGAGCTGCACTACTTTCCGGTTCAAGAGGTAGTACTTCATCGAGTTCTACTTTCCTCCCACTTACTTCTTTCGAGAGAAACTCTTTTTCCAGAAAGGATCCATTCTTGGCAACAAAGGTCTAGCCCTTGGATCTTAAGTAGAAGGTATACCCAATGGTTTCCTTAGGGTATCCTATGAAGACGCATTTTTCCGACTTGGGTTCGAGCTTTTCAGGTTGTAGTTTCTTGACATAAACATCGCATCCCCAAACTTTTACAAACGACAGCTTAGGTTTCTTCCCAAACCATAATTCATACGGTGTCGTCTCAACGGATTTAGACAGTGCCCTATTTAAAGTGAATGTAGTTGTCTCTAGAGCGTATCCCCAAAATGATAGCGGTAAATCGGTAAGAGATATCATAGATCGCACCATATCCAATAGAGTGCGATTACGACGTTCGGACACACCGTTACGCTGAGGTGTTCCAGGCGGCGTGAGTTGTGAAACGATTCCACATTTCCTTAAGTGTGTACCAAATTCGTGACTTAAGTATTCTCCTCCATGATCTGATCGTAGGAACTTTATCTTTCGGTCACGTTGATTCCCTACCTCATTCTGAAATTCCTTGAACTTTTCAAAGGTCTCAGACTTGTGTTTCATCAAGTAGACATACCCATATCTACTCAAGTCATCAGTGAGAGCGAGAACATAACGATATCCTCCGCGAGCCTCAACGCTCATTGGACCGCACACATCGGTATGTATGATTTCCAATAAGTTGGTTGGTCGCTCCATTGTTCCGGAGAACGGAGTATTGGTCATTTTGCCCATGAGTCATGGTTCGCACATGTCAAATGATTCATAATCGAGAGACTCTAAAGGTCCATCAACATGGAGCTTCTTCATGCGCTTGACACCAATGTGACCAAGGCGGCAGTGCCACAAGTATGTGGGACTATCGTTATCAACTTTACATCTTTTGGTATTCACGCTATGAATATGTGTAACATTATGTTCGAGATTCATTAAGAATAAACCATTGACCATCGGGGCATGACCATAAAACATATCTCTCATATAAATAGAACAACCATTATTCTCGGATTTAAATGAGTAGCCATCTCGTATTAAACGAGATCCAGATACAATGTTCATGCTCAAACTTGGCACTAAATAACAATTATTGAGGTTCATAACTAATCCCGTGGGTAAATGTAGAGGTAGCGTGCCGACGGCGATCACATCGACCTTGGAACCATTCCCGACGCGCATCATCACCTCATCCTTCGCCAATCTCCGCTTATTCCGCAGCTCCTGTTGTGAGTTACAAATATGAGCAACTGCACCGGTATCAAATACCCAGGAGTTACTACGAGTACTGGTAAGGTACACATCAATTACATGTATATCAAATATACCTTTAGTGTTGCCGGCCTTCTTGTCCGCTAAGTATTTGGGGCAGTTCCGCTTCCAGTGACCCTTCCCCTTGGAATAAAAGCACTCAGTCTCAGGATTGGGTCCATTCTTTGACTTCTTCCGGCAACTGGCTTACCGGGCGCGGCAACATCTTTGCCGTCCTTCTTGAAGTTCTTCTTACCCTTGCCCTTCTTGATCTTAGTGGTCTTATTGACCATCAACACTTGATGTTCTTTCTTGATTTCAACCTCTGCTGACTTCAGCATTGAAAATACTTCAGGAATGGTCTTCACCATCCCCTGCATATTGTAGTTCAACACAAAGCCCTTGTAGCTCGGTGGGAGCGACTGAAGGATTCTGTCAATGACCGCCTCATCCGGGAGGTTGATCTCCAGCTGGGACAGGCGGTTGTGCAACCCAGACATTTTGAGTATGTGCTCACTGACAGAACTGTTTTCCTCCATCTTACAACTATAGAACTTGTCAGAGACTTCATATCTCTCGACCCGGGCATGAGCTTGAAAAACCATTTTCAGCTCCTCGAACATCTCATATGCTCCGTGTTTCTCAAAACGCTTTTGGAGCCCCGGTTCTAAGCTGTAAAGCATGCCGCACTGAACAAGGGAGTAATCATCAGCACGTGACTGCCAAACGTTCATAACGTCTTGGTTCTCTGGGATGGGTGCTTCACCTAGCGGTTCATCTAGGACATATGCTTTCTTGGCTGCTATGAGGATGATCCTCAGGTTCCGGACCCAGTCCGAATAGTTGCTGCCATCATCTTTCAGCTTGGTTTTCTCTAGGAACGCGTTGAAGTTCATGTTGACATGAGCGTTGGCCATTTGATCTACAAGACATATTTTGCAAAAGTTTTAGACTAAGTTCATGATAATTAAGTTCATCTAATCAAATTATTGAATGAACTCCCACTCAGATTTGACATCCCTCTAGTCATCTAAGTGTTACACGATCCGAGTCGACTAGGCCGTGTCTGATCATCACGTGAGATGGACTAGTCAGCATCGGTGAACATCTCCATGTTGATCGTACCTTCCATACGACTCATGTTCGACCTTTCGCTCTCTTGTGTTCCGAGGCCGTGTCTGTACATGCCAGGCTCATCAAGTTAACCCTAAGTGTTCTGCATGTGTAAATCTGTCTTACACCCATTGTATGTGAACGTAAGGATCTATCACACCCGATCATCACGTGGTGCTTCGAAACGACGAACTTTAGCAACGGTGCACAATTAGGGGGAACACTTTCTTGAAATTATTATAAGGGATCATCTTATTTACTACCACCGTTCTAAGTAAACAAGATGCATAAAACATAATAAACATCACATGCAATTGTATAGTAGTGACATGATATGGCCAATATCATATAGCTCCTTCGATCTCCATCTTCGGGGCTCCATGATCATCTTCGTCACCGGCATGACACCATGATCTCCATCATCATGATCTCCATCATTGTGTCTTCATGAAGTTGTCACGCCAACGACTACTTCTACTTCTATGGCTAACGCGTTTAGCGATAAAGTAAAGTAATTTACATGGCCTTCTTTAATGACACGCAGGTCATACAAAAAATAAAGACAACTCCTATGGCTCCTGCCGGTTGTCATACTCATCGACATGCAAGTCGTGATTCCTATTACAAGAACATGATCTCATACATCACAATATATCATTCATCATTCATCACAACTTCTCGCCATATCACATCACATGACAATTGCTGCAAAAACAAGTTAGACGTCCTCTAATTGTTGTTGCATCTTTTACGTGGCTGCAATTGGGTTCTAGCAAGAACGTTTTCTTACCTACGAATAACCACAACGTGATTTTGTCAACTTCTATTTACCCTTCATAAGGACCCTTTTCATCGAATCCGCTCCAACTAAAGTAGGAGAGACAGACACCTGCTAGCCACCTTATGCAACTAGTGCATGTCAGTCGGTGGAACCTGTCTTACGTAAGCGTACGTGTAAGGTCGGTCCGAGCCGCTTCATCCCACAATACCGCTGAAGCAAGAAAAGACTAGTAATGGCAAGCAAGTTGACAAGATCCACGCCCACAACAGATTTGTGTTCTACTCGTGCAATAGAGAACTACGCATAAACCTAGCTCATGATGCCACTGTTGGGGAACGTTGCAGAAAATAAAAAATTTCCTACGGTTTCACCAAGATCCATCTATGAGTTCATCTAAGCAATGAGTGAAAGGAGAGATGCATATACATACCACTTTGTAGATCGCGAGCGGAAGCGTTCAAAAGAACGGGGTTGAGGTAGTCATTCTCGTCGTGATCCTATCATCGGAGATCCTAGCGCCGAACGGACGGCACCTCCGCGTTCAACACACATACGGTCAGCGTGACGTCTCCTCCGTCTTGATCCAGCAAGGGGGAAGGAGAGGTCGATGAAGATCCAGCAGCACGACGGCGTGGTGGTGCATGCAGCAGAACTCCGGCAGGGCTTCGCCAAGCTGCTGCGGGAGGAGGACGAGGTCTAGCAGGGGGAGGGAGGCGCCAAGACACAGGGTGCGGCTGCCCTCCCCCCCTGCCCTCCTTTATATAGGACCCTAGGGGGGGCGCCGGCTGTCGGTGTCAAAACCGGCGGATCTCGGGTAGGGGGTCCCGAACTATGCGTCTAGGCGGATGGTAACAGGAGACAAGGGACACGATGTTTTACCCAGGTTCGGGCCCTCTTGATGGAGGTAAAACCCTACGTCCTGCTTGATTGATATTGATGATGTGGGTATTACAAGAGTAGATCTACCACGAGATCAAGGAGGCTAAACCCTAGAAGCTAGCCTATGGTATGATTGTTGTAATGGTTGTTGTGTCCTATGGACTAAAGCCATCCGGTTTATATAGACACCGGAGAGGACTAGGGTTACATAGAGTCGGTTACAATGGTAGGAGATCTACATATCCGTATCGCCAAGCTTGCCTTCCACGCCAAGGAAAGTCCCATCCGGACACGGGACGAAGTCTTCAATCTTGTATCTTCATAGTCTTGGAGTCCGGCCGATGATGATGATAGTCCGGCTATCCAGACACCCCCTAGTCCAGGACTCCCTCAGTAGCCCCTGAACCAGGCTTCAATGATGATGAGTCCGGCGCACATATTGTTCGGCATTGCAAGGCGGGTTCCTCCTCCGAATAATTCATAGAAGATTGTGAACACCGGGATAGTGTCCGGCTCTGCAAAATAAATTCCACCTTCCACCGTAGAGAGAATAATATGTACACAAGTTCAATCTGCTGACGTATTTTGTGGCATGACGTCACACCACTACCAAGCCTTTACTTGAATCGTTTTTTTATTTTACCACCTCAGCGCGTTTAGCGAAGCGGTTTCCTTGGCACGTCTTGTCGAAGCAGAGATCGTGTTCCCCTTATTCCGGGATTCTCATCAATACGGACGTGGGTAACCGAACCGCGCCATTGATGGTGGCGCTTGGGAGATAAGAGAGTTTTACCAGGCCAGTGGGGACGCATAGTTTTCGTCCGCCCATATAAGGGGATAAGGATCCACCCTTTCACCTACGCCTTCTTCCTCCTTTGCTTATCCATCTCCGCGCACTCGAGCTCCAGCGCCCAAGCCCGCACATCTCGTCTCAACCTTCTCCAGTCATGTCCGGAGCGGGAGGCAAGTGGATGGCCTCCTCCGTTACGGAGGGGCACATCGAAAGACTGCGCAGCGCCGGATATCTATCCGGCGACATCGCGCACCGGCTGCCCGATGAGGGGCAGCTCATCCCCACCCCCAGGCCCCATGAGAGGGTCGTATTCCTTCCCCACTCCCTCCGCGGACTGGGCTTCCCATTGCATCCCTTTGTCCGGGGGCTCATGTACTATTACGGCCTGGATTTCCACGACCTGGCGCCAAACTTCATCCTCAACATCTCGGCGTTTATCGTCGTGTGCGAGGCCTTCCTCTGCATCCAGCCTCACTTCGGCTTGTGGCTCAAGACCTTCAATGTCAAGCCGAGGTGGTGAAGGGCACTCAAGCGGAGTGCGGAGGCGCCATGTTGGGTAAGATACCCAACGTCGTCTGGCTCGAGGGTGCCTTCGTGGAAACCATCAAGGGATGGCAATCGAGGTGGTTCTACATCACCGAGCCGCGTGACCCTAAATGGGTAGCGGCCCCCGAATTTAGATCTAGAATCCCCACGCGGCTCACCTCATGGAAGGAGAGTGGCCTGACCTGGGGTGATTCGGAGGAGCTGACCGGACTCCAAGCCTGTATCCAGAAGCTGGTGAACAAGAAGCTCAAGCTTGTCAACGTGGTCCAGGTCATGCTCATCCGCCGGATTCTCCCGTGCCAAGAACGGGCATTTAAATTGTGGGAGTTCAATCCGGCGCAGCACTAGACCTTGAGCAGGCTCTTCGACACTAGGTACGAAGATGCCTGGAAAGTGCTCTTCAAGGGCGCCGAAGCTCCTGCATCCGCTACTGAAGATCGCGGATTTCGCTCGCAGCGTCCAGCTGACGAGGTAAGTGATTCTACCCCTTTACGGGACACTTGTTTTTAATAGTTTGACCTTACGCGGGATTTTAATCTCCCTTTTCCTTTGACAGGGCTGGATGAGGAAGGCCGAGCAGTTCATCTGTCCGGCTCCCATGCCAGAAAACCCAGTAGACGCCCGTCTAGCGGGGCTGCTGGTTCCGGCACCGCATGTGGTGCCGGAGAAGAAGGCCAAGAAGGAGGCCACGGGTACTCGAAAGAGTTCCCATTTTCAGGTGTCCGACGACTCCGAGGCTGACTCCTCCCCCGAAAATGAGGAGGAGAAAGAGGACTCTCTCCCATAGGAAGGAGAGAGGAAGAGGAAGGCTTCCCCAACAGGGGAGGCCGAAGGGTCCAAGAGGAGAAGGACTATTCCCCCGGACAGCTCCGCCAACGTCAACGTTGGCGACGAAGAGTGGCCCTCAAGGGCCAGGCCTCCGGCAAGATCGTAAGTATCCAGATTCCTGAATGATTTATAATTTCTCTTTTGTGACACATAGTGTCCTTCTAATGCCGCACGCTGCCTGTAGTCCGGCCGATGATGATCTCCCCGCTTCATCGAGCGGGTCGTTGGCTCCGTCGGATGTAGACTCCATCCCGACTGCCTCCACCCCTCGCGACGCTGAGGACGCCGAGGTGGTATCCCGAGAAGGGACCCATCAAGAGGAGGCTCCGGAGGCGCCACAAGGCAGCCTCTCGGACATTGCACCGGACTCCACATCGGAACCTGCAGTGGTTCTGGAGTCCGGACGGCGGCCCCTTCGCAAGAAGGGCAAGACCGTGACGCCGGCGGCCTCCGTCCAACCGGAGGCGCCGGACAACTTGTTGGAGGCGCTCAAAGGCGCTTCCATCGAGGAAGAACACCGCACTATTATGAGTGCGGTGATTCAGAAGGTTCAGCTCGCCAAGAGCGGGCTGACCGAAGCCTACAGTAGCCTTCTAACAGGCTTTGAGGTAAGAAGTTAAAAATATGCAATGTGATACCGCATAGACAGTAGCCCCTGATGCTCGGTTCGGTGTTCGGAAAGAAAAGCCGGACTGAGGATCTAAAAAAGATATACGCAGGGTTGCTAAAAATTATGTCAATATGGGTTTGCAGGCTGCGCTGCTAACCTCTGCCGCACTGACTGCGGAGGTCGGTGCTTTAAAGAAGGAGCTCGAGCGGTCCGAGCAAGAGCTCGGCCGTGCCAAGAAGCAGCTCGAGGACAAAGAAGGTGAGTAACACCACTTTGAATTTTTACCTTACAGAAAAGGATTTAGGTTGCGACAAAAAATAACAAGGATAATGTGGGTACTGCAGGGGCCACGAACAAGGTGGCAACCCTGAAAGAGGCTGTGTCCGCGGCCGAAAGCAATGCGGCCGCGGAACGAGCAGAGCGAGAGAAGCAGGAGGCGCGGGTGGCGGAGGTGCGGCAAGAGCTCCAGGCTCTCATGGAAAAGCATGAGAGTTTGGAGCGCGACTCAAAGACTCGAGAGTCCGAGCTTGCCTCGGCTCTCGAAAGTGCCAAAGCCGCCAAGGCCGAGGCCCATAAGTCCCTCCAGGAGATTGAGGATGTGAAGAAGATAGCGGCGGGTAAGGCATTTTTCATGCAAAGCAAGCATGTGAATGTAAATTACCTGTTACTTACCCAAATTCGAAGCTCTCCAATGGCGTTTGCGGATCTGCCTCGCAGCGTGTCTGATGCCGCCGCATTCTACCGAGCCGAGGAGGGGAGCTCAACGGAGAAGGTCTTCTGGTCTCAGTATGCTGAGGCCGGCCATCCGGTGCCCCCTAGCGACCAGCTGAAGCAGCTGGTCGAGCTCAACAAGGTAGCCGAGCAGGCCATGAAGGGCCTCATAGTCCGGCTGTGGCCTGGAGAGGCCATGCCTGGGAGCTACTTCGGCCTCGTGCGGTGGCTGGTGGATGCGTGCCCCTGGGTGGAGGTCATCAAGCGCTCCGCCTGTATTGAAGGTGCTCGTCGGGCCCTTGCCCGCGCAAAGGTGCACTGGGGCAGGCTGGATGCGGAGAAGCTTATCACTGACGCGCCGCTAGCGGGCAAGGAGTATCATACACCCGAGATGTACTATAGGACTGTCCTGAAGGGTGCCCGCAAGATTGCGGATGAGTGCCCCAGAGATGTAATTATTGAGTAAATTCGCAATGTGTTATCCTGTGCGCTGAAAACTTCGTTCAGATGCGCTAAGCAATGCTTATTGATTTAAAATATTACCTTCTGTGCGGCCGTTTATTAAATCTGAGAGATGGCAAGTCGTCGGCTTCAGCCCCCATGCCACAAGTGCTGGGGTGTTTGGGATAAACTTGAGCACTCTTGTTCCCATTTTTTGGTCCATCTAAGGAGGCGCTCAACACAACGAACAAGGCAACCGGACTTATAATGCTTGAACACTCTCACGTAGGCATAGAATTCTATAATTTTAAAATTTCGGCGAAGCCCCTAGTATTCGGAAGACCGAGTTCGGGGCGCTATCCACGCCTTGGCCGGACATTATCCGGTTCTTCGCTCGAAGCGGCATAAGTCTTTAGGGACTCGAAAAGACCTCTCGAATAGCGACCAGTCTCTCGCCTTATCATGACAGTCAGTTTTAGCTTTCTCCACTGAGGCGTTAACCCAGCTCAACCGGGGCGCAATCGCAGTGGTTCTCCTAGTGCTACCTTAGCTAACAGAACGGAACGTAAGGTGCCAAAACATGGGAGCCGGGCAAACCCAACTATTGACCCAAGACATGATTCGGAGCCGATTCATATAATGCTATAAGTTCGGGGTGCCGCACTTGTGAAAGTGTTCGGACTTATCACACCATAATGCGGGGAGCATAAGCCCCTGGTGTATTCGGCCGTACCAAAATATACGGGTGCAAGATGTCATAAATGAACATATATGTAAAGGAATGCAATTATATGCAAAAAGTGCTGCATTATTTATTAAAGAAATTCTGCTATGAGTGTGGAATGATACAAATAGTGCGGTAAGCAAGGGATTGGACTAATTAAAGGTGTCTACCTCCAGGGGTAGGCTGCGGAATGGTGTATTTAACAAATTTAATGCTCGTAATGGAGACCACCTGAGTGTTCGTCGCAGCCTTTGTCCCTCCCTGGCTATT
Organism: Triticum dicoccoides; assembly: GCF_002162155.2. Taxonomy (NCBI): domain Eukaryota; kingdom Viridiplantae; phylum Streptophyta; class Magnoliopsida; order Poales; family Poaceae; genus Triticum; species Triticum dicoccoides. The sequence goes on from NC_041383.1 coordinate 500,150,318, forward strand.
GCATCATGAGTTCGGCAGGTTCGCCGCCGGACAGAGCATCTGGTGGACGTAGTCCTGTATATAAAAAGAAGAAAAATAAAAAATAAAAAGAACGACACACTTGGGAGCCCCTGGTGTGGTCGAACCGCACTCTGGGTCTGTTGTGGTCGTGCCCCTCCCCCTATGCCCATGGTATCTCGAGAGCGTAATGATGTACGCGGAGAGCTTGTCTTGCAATCATGCGAGGGTTGGGGTTGGGGCCGCATTGCTACGCGTGCTCGGAACGTGCCAGGTGGTCTTGGTTGATGTTGCTCCGGGCGCGTTTGGCCGTGTCCGGTCGTTTAACGGCCGGACTCGAAAATTGCCTTAGAAGGCTGCTCTGTACTTCTGCCGCGATAGCTGCTGTATGTTCCTCCGTTTGGAGGGAGCGTTCCGTATTTCCGTTGACTGTGATGACTCCACGAGGGCCTGGCATCTTGAGCTTTAGGTATGCATAATGCGGCACCGCGTTGAACGTTGCGAACGCGGTTCGTCCGAGCAGAGCGTGATAGCCACTTCGGAACGGGACTATGTCAAAGATTAACTCCTCGCTTCGGAAATTATCCGGCGATCCGAAGACCACTTCCAGTGTGACTGAGCCTGTACAATTGGCCTCAACACCTGGTATGACGCCTTTGAAGGTCGTCTTTGTAGGTTTAATCCTTGAAGGGTCTATTCCCATCTTGCGCACTGTATCCTGATAAAGCAGGTTCAAGCTACTGTCGCCGTCCATCAGGACTCTCGTGAGGTGAAATTCATTGATGATTGGGTCCAAAACCAATGCGGCGAATCCGCCATGGCGGATACTGGTTGGATGGTCTCTTCGATCGAAAGTGATCGGGTAAGAGGACCATGGATTGAACTTTGGGGCGATTGGCTCCATCGCATATACGTCTCTTAGTGCACGCTTCCGCTCCCTCTTGGGTATATGCGTTGCGTATATCATGTTTACTGTCTGCACTTGTGGGGGGAAGCCCTTCTCTCCTCTATTGTTCGGCGGCCGGGTCTCTTCCTCGTCATCGCTGTGCAGCCCCTTGTCATTGTTTTCGGCAATTAGTTTGCCTGCCTGCTTGAATACCCAACAATCTCTGTTGGTGCGGTTAGCTGGCTTTTCGGGGGTGCCATGTATTTGGCAAGAGCGGTCGAGTATTTGGTCCAAATTGGACGGGCCCGGAGTGGTTCTTTTAAATGGCTTCTTCCGCTGACCGGGTTTAGAGCCTCGGAATCTGGTGTTGACTGCCGTATCCTCATTGCTGTCGCCGTTAATGCGGCGTTTGTTCTTGTTTCGACGCGACCTGCCATTGTGGTCCTTGGTATCCGGACTGCCAGCATTTTTACTGAGGTTGTTGCTGCGAGCTAGCCAGCTATCCTCTCCCGCACAGAAGCGGGTCATGAGTGATGTGATGGCTGCCATGGATTTCGGATTTTCCTGTCCTAGGTGCCGGGCCGGCCACTCGTCACGGATGTTATGTTTGAAGGCTGCGAGGGCCTCTGCATCCGGACAGTCGATGATTTGATTTTTCTTTGTTAAGAACCGTGTCCAGAATTGTCTGGCCGATTCGTCTGGCTGCTGGATTATGTGGCTTAGGACATCGGCGTCTGGTGGTCGCACATATGTGCCCTGGAAGTTGTCGAGGAATGCGGCTTCCAGGTCCTCCCAACACCCAATTGACTCTGCGGGCAGGCTGTTGAGCCAATGCTGAGCTGGTCCTTTAAGCTTGAGCGGGAGATATTTGATGGTGTGAAGATCATCGCCGCGGGCCATATGGATATGAAGGAGATAATCCTCGATCCAAACCGCGGGGTCTGTTGTGCCATCGTAGGATTCAATGTTGACGGGTTTAAACCCTTCGGGGATTTGATGATCCATTACTTCGTCAATGAAGCATAGTGGGTGTGCGGCGCCTCTGTATTGAGCAATATCACGACGTAGCTCAAGAGAGCGTTGTCTGCTGTGTTCGGCCCGGCCAGAGTTGTTGTATCCGATGCGACGGTATTCGTCGTGGGTCATGGGGCGCCCACGTGATCCATAGATATATCTGGATTGTCTTGCCTTGTCCTCCAATATATCCCGCAAGTCCGGCGCGTTCTCCCGTGGCTTCGTATTTTTTGAGCGGTGTCGGGGTACGGTTCTGGTGGAGGGCCTAGATGCCTCTCTGTCGCGGCCACGAGGTGGTCGGTCTGCCGTATTGTGCGCTGGTGATGAAGGTTTGTATGATTCCTCCTCTAGTCGGGGGAGCAACTTGCGTTTTGGGTAGCTTTTGGAGGGGCGTTCGAGTTCATACTCTTCGGCCGCGAGGACCTCGGTCCATCTGTCGGCCAGCAGGTCTTGATCAGCTTGAAGCTGTTGCTCCTTTTTCTTTAGGCTATTTGCTGTGGCCATTAGCCTACGTCTGAAACGCTCTTGTTCGACGGGGTCCTCACGTACGACGAATTCGTCGTCGTCGAGGCTTGCCTCGTCTCCGGAGGGAGGTATGTAATTATCATCCTCGACCTCTTCGTCTGCCACTCTCTCGTGAGGGCTTGCTTCTGCATCCTCCTGCGCTAAATCTTGCTGGAGGGGGTTGTCTTCGGCACTTTCTGGGGTGTTGCTACCTCCTGTGCCGGAATCTCCATTCTTGCTGTGGCGGGATTTAGAGCGGAGCCGCTGACGTCGGCGCTTGGGCTGTTTCTTTAAGGAATCTGCCTCCGCTACTTCTTCGCCATCCCCATCCTTTGGGGTGTCCACCATGTATATGTCGTATGACGAGGTGGTCTTCCAGTGCACTGTAGGCGGTGGTTCTTGATCGTCTCCGGCATCGTCGTCCATACCGTTGATGTCTTCAGAGTCGTAGTCTAGCACGTCGGTTAGATCGTCGACAGTGGCTACAAAGTGGGTGGTGGGTGGGCTTTGAATTTCTTCGCCGTCCGCATCCCAACCATCCTGGCCATAGTCCGTCCAGGGCTCTCCGGATAGCGAGAGATGCTTTAGCGATTTCAGGATGTCGCCAAAGGGTGAGTGCTGAAAGATGTCCGCAGCAGTGAACTCCATGATCGGCGCCCAATCAGATACGATTGGCAGGGGCGCAGGAGGTTCGGAGTCCGGCAGGGAGTCCGGCACCTCAGAGTCACGAGCTTTATAAGGGACGAGGTTAGTGTTCGGCTCCATCACCGTGGAAGTTGCAGCTCCCGAGGTGGTGTCCAGCCACCCGTCCTCGATCTGCGCGATCGGCTCCAGACTATGGGTCGGAGCGGATTCGTGTGTGGCCTCCAAGGTACTGCCCGATGGCAGAGTTAGATCATGCCCATCGTGACAGTGCGGCGCGCTCGGCTGCGGCTCGGATCCATCGAAGATCAAGTCTCCACGGATATTGGCCGTGAAGTTTAGGCTTCCAAACCTGACCTCACGGCCAGGGGCGTAGCTTTCGATCTGCTCCAGATGGCCAAGTGAATTGGCCCGCAGTGTGAAGCCGCCGAATACGAAGATCTGTCCGGGGAGAAAAGCCTCACCCAGGACTGTGTCGTTGTTGATAGAAGAAGCCATCAAGCCTGTCGGTGACGACACAGAAGAACTCTCAATGAAAGCACCAATGTCGGTGTCAAAACTGGCGGATCTCGGGTAGGGGGTCCCAAACTGTGCGTCCAGACGGATGGTAACAGGAGACAAGGGACACGATGTTTTACCCAGGTTCGGGCCCTCTTGATGGAGGTAAAACCCTATGTCCTGCTTGATTGATATTGATGATGTGGGTATTACAAGAGTAGATCTACCACGAGATCAAGGAGGCTAAACCCTAGAAGCTAGCCTATGGTATGATTGTTGTAATGGTTGTTGTGTCCTACGGACTAAAGCCATCCGGTTTATATAGACACCGGAGAGGGCTAGGGTTACATAGAGTCGGTTACAATGGTAGGAGATCTACATATCCGTATCGCCAAGCTTGCCTTCCACGCCAAGGAAAGTCCCATCCGGACACGGGACAAAGTCTTCAATCTTGTATCTTCATAGTCTTGGAGTCCAGCCGATGATGATGATAGTCCGGCTATCCGGACACCCCCTAGTCAAGGACTCCCTCACCGGCCCTGGGAGATGCAATCTCCCAAGGGGGGCGGCGGCCAGGGGGGTGGAGTGCCCCCCAAGGCAAGTGGTGCGCCCCCCCCCCACCTAGGGTTTCCAACCCTAGGCGCAGGAGGGCCCAAGGGGGCGCACCAGCCCACTAGGGGCTGGTTCCCCTCCCACATCAGCCCACGGGGCCCTCCGGGATAGGTGGCCCCACCCGGTGGACCCTCGGGACCCTTCCGGTGGTCCCGGTACAATACCGGGTGACCCCAAAACTTTCCCGATGGCCGAAACAGCACTTCCTATATATAATTCTTTACCTCCGAACCATTCCGAAACTCCTCGTGACGTCCGGGATCTCATCCGGGACTCCGAACAACATTCGGTTTGCTGCATACTCATACTCATACAACCCTAGCATCACCGAACCTTAAGTGTGTAGACCCTACGGGTTGGGGAGATATGTAGACATGACCGAGACGGCTCTCCGGTCAATAACCAATAGCGGGATCTGGATACCCATGTTGGCTCCCACATACTCCTCGATGATCTCATCGGATGAACCACGATGTCGAGAACCCCGTATACTATTCCCTTTGTCAGACGGTATGTTACTTGCCCGAGACTCGGTCGTCGGTATCCCAATACCTCGTTCACTCTCGTTACCGGCAAGTCACTTTACTCGTACCGTAATGCATGATCCCGTGACCAGACACTTGGTCACTTTGAGCTCATTATGATGATGCACTACCGAGTGGGCCCAGTGATACCTCTCCGTTATACGGAGTGACAAATCCCAGTCTCGATCCGTGTCAACCCAACAGACACTTTCGGAGATACCTGTAGTGCTCCTTTATAGTCTCCCAGTTACGTTGTGACGTTTGATACACCCAAAGCACTCCTACGGTATCCGGGAGTTACACGATCTCATGGTCTAAGGAAAAGATACTTGACATTGGAAAAGCTCTAGCAAAACGAACTACACGATCTTGTGCTATGCTTAGGATTGGGTCTTGTCCATCACATCATTCTCCTAATGATGTGATCCCGTTATCAACGACATCTAGTGTCCATAGTCAGGAAACCATGACTATATGTTGATCAACGAGCTAGTCAACTAGAGACTTACTAGGGACACATTACTGTCTATGTATTCACACGTGTATTACGATTTCCGGATAATACAATTATAGCATGAATAAAGACAATTATCATGAACAAGGAAATATAATAATAATTCTTTTATTATTACCTCTAGGGCCTATTTGCAACAATGTCAAAAGGCTTCGGCCTGATAAGCTCGAACCCAAATTGGAGAAGTGTGTACACCTTAAGGAAACAATTGGGTACACCTTCTACCACAGATCCGAAGGCAAGATCTTTGTTGCCAAGAATGGAACCTTTCTAGAGAAGGAGTTTCTCTCGAAAGAAGTGAGTGGGAGGAAAGTAGAACTTGATGAGGTAATTGTACCTTCTCTCAATTTGGAAAGTAGCTCATCTGAGAAATCTGTTCTCGTGATGCCTACACCAACTAGAGAGGGAGCCAATGATAATGATCATGAATTTTCAGATCAAGTTACTACTGAACCCCGTAGGTCAACTAGAGCACGATCCGCACCAGAGTGGTACAGTAATCCTGTTCTGGAAGTCATGTTACTTGACCATGATGAACCTATCAACTATGAAGAAGCTATGATGAGCCCAGATTCCGATAAATGGCTTGAGGCCATGAAATCTAAGATAGGATCCATGTATGAGAACAAAGTGTGGACTTTGGTGGATTTTCCCGATGATCAGCGACCCATAGAAAATAAATGGATCTTCAAGAAGAAGACTGACGCTGATGGTAATGTTACTGTCTATAAAGCTTGACTTGTCGCAAAAGGTTTTCGACAAGTTCAAGGAGTTGACTATGATGAGATTTTCTCACCCATAGCGATGCTTAAGTCTGTCTAGATCTTGTTATCAATTGCCACATTTTATTATTATGAAATCTGGCAAATGGACGTCAAAACTGCTTTCCTTAATGGATTTCTAAAAGAAGAGTTGTATATGATGCAACCAGAAGGTTTTGTCGATCCTAAAGGTGCTAAGAAAGTGTGCAAGCTCCAGCAATTCATCTATGGACTGGTGCAAGCATCTTGGAGTTGGAATATACGCTTTGATGAGGTGATCAAAGCATGTGGTTTTATACAGACTTTCGGAAAAGCTTGTATTCTCAAGAAAGTGAGTGGGAGCTCTGTAGCATTTCTAATATTATATGTGGATGACATATTGTTCATTAAAAATGATGTAGAATTTCTGGATAGCATAAAAGGATACTTGAATAAAAGTTTTTCAATGAAAGACCTCGGTGAAGCTGCTTATATATTAGGCATCGAGATCTATAGAGATAGATCAAGACGCTTAATAGGACTTTCACAAAGCACATACCTTGATAAAGTTTTGAAGAAGTTCAAAATGGATCAGTCAAAGGAAGGGTTCTTGCCTGTGTTACAAGGTGTGAAGTTGAGTCAGACTCAATGCCCGACCACTCCATAAGATAGAGAGAAAATGAAAGTCATTCCCTATGCCTCAGCCATAGGTTCTATCATGTATGATATGCTGTGTACCATACCTGATGTGTGCCTTGCTATAAGTTTAACAGGGAGGTACCAAAGTAATCTAGGAGTGGATCACTAGACAGCGGTCAAGAACATCCTGAAGTACCTGAAAATGACTAAGGATATGTTTCTCGTTTCTGAGGTGACAAAGAGCTCGTCGTAAATGGTTACATTGATGCTAGCTTTGACACTGATCCAGATGACTCTAAGTCACAAACCGGATACGTATTTATAGTGAATGGTGAAGCTGTCAGTTGGTGCAGTTCCAAGTAGAGCGTCGTGACGGGATCTACGTGTGAAGCGGAGTGCATAACTGCTTCAGAAGTAGCAAATGAAGCAGTCTGGATGAAGGAGTTCATATCCGATCTAGGTGTAATACCTAGTGCATCGGGTCCTATGAAAATATTTTGTGACAATACTGGAGCAATTGCCTTAGCGAAGGAATACAGATTTCACAAAAATACCAAACACATCAAGAGACACTTCAACTCCATCTGTGATCTAGTCAAGGAGGGAGACATAGAGATTTGCAAAATACATACGGATCTGAATGTGGCACACTCGTTGACTAAGCCTCTTCCACAAGCAAAACATGATCAGCACCAAGACTCCATGGGTGTTAGAATCATTACAATGTAATCCAGATTATTGACTCTAGTGCAAGTGGGAGACTGAAGGAAATATGCCCTAGAGGCAATAATAAAGTTATTATTTTATATTTCCTTATTCATGATAAATGTTTATTATTCATGCTAGAATTGTATTAACCGGAAATTTGATACATATATGAATACATAGAAAAAACACCGTGTCCCTAGTAAGCCTCTAGTAGACTAGCTCGTTAATCAAAGTTGGTTAAGTTTCCTAACCATAGACATGTGTTGTCATTTGATGAACGGGATCACATCATTAGGATAATGATGTGATGGACAAGACCCATTCATTAGCTTAGCATTATGATCGTTCAGTTTTATTGCTATTGCTTTATTCATGTCATATACATATTCCTTTGACTATGAGATTATGCAGCTCCTGGATATCGGAGGAATACATTGTATGCTATCAAAGGCCACAATGTAACTGGGTGATTATAAAGATGCTCTATAGGTATCTCCGAAGGTGTTTGTTGGGTTGGCATAGATCAAGATTAGGATTTGTCACTCCGAGTACCGGAGAGGTATCTCTGAGCCCTCTCGGTAATACACATCATAAGAAGCCTTTTAAGCAAAGTGACTAATGAGTTAGTTATGGGATGATGTATTATGGAATGAGTAAATAGACTTGCCGGTAACGAGATTGAACTAGGTATGAAGATACCGATGATCGAATCTCGGGGAAGTAACGTACCGATGACAAAGGGAATAATGTATGTTGTCATTACAGTTCGACCGATAAATATATTCATATAATATGTAGGAGCCAATATGAGCATCCAGGTTCCACTATCGGTTATTGACCGGAGAGGTGTCTCGGTCATGTCTACATAGTTCTTGAACTCGTAGGGTCTGCACGCTTAACGTTCAATGACGATTTTGTATTATATGAGTTATATGATTTGGTAACCGAATGTTGTTCGGAGTCCCGGATGAGATCACGGACATGATGAGGAGTCTCGAAATTGTCGAGAGATAAAGATTGATATATAGGATGATAGTATTCGGACACCGGAAGTGTTCCGGGTAGTATCGGGTATTTATCGGACTACCGGGGGGGTTACCAGAACCCCCCGGGGGAATAATGGGCCTTATGGGCCATAAGAGGGGAGCACACCAGCCCACAAGGGGTGGCGCCCCCCTTAAGGCAGGAGGCCAAATAGGAGAAGGAAGACGGGGTTCGCTCCCCCCTTTCCTTCATCCCTTCCCTCTTCCCTTTTCCCCCTTCTGGTAATAAGGAAAGGGGGGTCCGAATTTGGACAAGGGCCTCAAGTAGGATTCCTCCTACTTGGGGCGCCCCAAGGCTGCTCCCCTTCCCCTCCCACCTATATATACATGGGGAGGGGCGCCTAGAACACACACCAACAATTGTTAGCCATGTGCGGCGCCTCCCTCCACAGATTACACCCTCGGTCATATTCTCGTAGTGCTTAGGCGAAGCCCTGCGTGGATTAATTCACCATCACTGTCACCACGCCGTCGCGCTAACGGAACTCATCCACTTCCTCGACACTCTGCTGGATCAAGAGTTTGAGGGACGTCATCGACCTGAATGTGTGCAGAACTCGGAGGTGCCGTACGTTCGGTGCTTGATCGGTCGGAACGAGAAGAAGTTCAACTACATCAACCGCGTTATCAAACACTTCCACTTTTAGTCTATGAGGGTACGTAGACACACTCTCCCCCACTCGTTGCTATGCATCTCCTCGATAGATCTTGCGTGAGCGTAGGATTTTTTTTGAAATTACATGCTATGTTTCCCAACAATAAGTCCCTTATATCTTCCTCAAAACAGCCACCGTACCCACCTATCATGGCATTTCCATAGTGATTCCGGGATATATTGCCATGCAACTTCCATCATCGTCATATACATGACTTGAGCATTCATTGTAATATTGCTTTGCATGATCATAAGATAGATAGCATGATATTTTCATGGCTTGACTGCTTTTTTATATCTTTGCTACGCCAGATCATTGCACATCTGGTACACTGCCATAGGCATTCATATAGAGTCATCTTGTATCAGTTTTATCGAGTTGTAAGTAAATGAAAGTGTAATGCATTCTGGAGTGTTGCCCTACCAGTGACGATTTTTTTTAAAATAGACCAAAAAGATCCATCAAAAAAAGGAAAAAAATAATGAATAGAAAGAGAAAACAAAAAATGAGAGAAAAGGAGAGAGGGGGCACACTACTATCCTTTTTCGACACTTGTACTTCAAAGTAGCACCATGTTCTTCATATAGAGAGTCTTCATGATTTGTCACTTTCATGTACTAGTGGGAATTTTACATTATATAGAACTTTTCTTGTATATTCCGATTACCAAAGCTGTCAGGACCCCGACTCAATGCCACATCGATCTAGCATGTAACACCTCATATCACTTTGCGGCCTCACGCATGGTATCCCCACGGGTGTCGCCTTACCTTTGCCCGGGACCGTTTGCGCCTTTTGGCACACGTATATGATAGTGTCGCTAGCATCCATATGATAAGGATCCCGGGATGACATGGCTAGTCGTAAACCCAAAGTGGCACAAACTTACAGGGACAGGCATCCATGACCCAGCATCGAACGTGTCGGTCATCAACGAGTGAATCCAGGCTGTAGCACTGGGCTAGCAGGACTCCGGTGAACCGGGCTGTAGCGGGCTAACAGGACTCCGATATTCATCGCGTGACATTTCCACGGAGGGACAGACACAGGAACGAAGAAGGACACATGCCGGCCAGCCTAAGTGTTCCGGAGCAGTAGCAAGCTACCATGGCTCAGTGGAAGCACTAGGAGACATTTCCCGGTAAGAGAGGCTAGTAAGGATAAACAACTAGATAGTCAGATCCCACACATACCAAGCATTTCAATAACATACACACAATATGCTCGATATGTGCAAATACAACATGGCATCACAACATGACTCTACAACTCAAGTATTTTATTCAATAGGCTCCGAGGAGTGAGATATTACAAACATGGGTCTCATGACCCAACATCAAAGCATACAAGTCAAAGCACATGCGGAAGCTTAACATGTCTGAGTACAGACAATTACAAATGAAAAAGGCTGAGAAGCCTAACTAACTACCAGATCCTGCCGAGGGCACAAGATCGTAGCTGAGGTAACAAGCTAAACGTCGAAGTCCAAGCGGAACTACTAGCGAGACTGAAGTCTCTCTGCAAAAACATAAAATAGGCAAACGTGAGTACAAATGTACCCAGCAAGACTTACATCAGAACTAACTACATATGCATCATTATCAACAAAGGGGATGGTGGGGTTTAACTGCAGCAAGCCATCTTTGACTCGGTGGCTATCCTGAACTACGACTGCAAGTAACTCTTTTGAGGTGGCGCACACGAGTCCACATATTCACCATATCAATACACCACTATGGATCCGCTCCCGTCTCCCTACAAGAACGCCATCCATAGCACTCACGCTTATCTTGCATATTTTAGAGTATCCACTTTCACTTGTCTATGAACTGTACAGGCAACCCAGAAGTCCTTTATCGCGGACACGGCTATTCGAATAGATAATGTTAACCCTGCAGGGGTGTACTTCTTCACACATGCTCTCGCCACTTACCGCCATGTACACCTCGTGTATCTCGGCGACCTTCAAGCGGAAGCCTGGCGAGGGAGTCGGCCACGACCTGACTAACCACACAAGTCTCTCGTCCAGGTTTATCGCCTATTCGGGTTCCATCCGCAAGGAGATCCGGCCGGGGTGTCGCTCACGGCCCCAAACGATGTGTGCAGGGTTCCCAAGCCCACCTCGACGGGTGGATCTATGCTTGGTACACCATGCCATGGTGCCTAGTCTGTCCCAAGCCCACCTATACTGGGTGCCACTTGGTAGACTACTAACACTACCTACAAACACCAGAAACTAATTGCAACTCCTAGACAGAGATCAAGTTGATTAATAAGCCGAGAGGGGCCGAGTTACTGGAACCCAATGTGTGGTAGTAATTGTTCATGGATCACAAACACAGAACTCAGTTCCTGAGGACGGTTTCAATGAGACAACCCACCATGTACTCCTACATGTCCTCTCATCACTACCTTTACCAAATCATGTTCACGCACTTAGCTCTCAACAGTAGGACATGTTCAGACACCTCTGATTCATCCCCGATGAATCAGACCTGACTCAACTCTAAGCAGTAGCAGGCATGACAAACAAGCATGAATGAGTAGGCACAACAGGGCTCAAACAACTCCTACTCATGCTAGTGAGTTTCATCTATTTACTGTGGCAATGACAGGTCATGCAGAGGATAAAGGGGTTCAACTACCGCAGCAAGTAACAGATGAAACGTTGTTGTCCTAATGTAGTAAAAGAGAGCAGGAGCGAGAGAGTGGGATTGTATCGGAATGAACAAGAGGGTTTTGCTTGCCTGGCACTTCTGAAGATAATATAGCTCTTCATCGGTGTCATCGAACTCATCATCGAAACCACGTCTATCGAGAAGGGACAAACACCGGCAAACAAGGAAGAACACAATCAATGCAATGCACAATATGATGCATCATCATGATATGGCAATATGCTGTGATTTGTACTAATGCATCTAGCAACAATTTAAATGAGGTCCATATGAACCAAGGGTTCATATGCAAACTCCATAAGGGGTATTTAAAGTGCCATTATCATGTTTTCACTTATACAGGGGGTATAAGTTGGTTGAACATGCATGAAAGTAGCATAAATGGATAGATTGGATTTTTCTGATAATTTTTCATATATAAATTATTTCATTCTGAGTTACGGTTGAATTTATATGAATGTTAGAAGTTTTGCTAAATTTCTGGAATTTCCTGTATAAGAGTAATTCCAGTAATTGAATTAATGCGTCAACACTACGCCAGGGTGACGTCAGCGGTCAACTGGGTCGGCCAGGTCAAACCTGACCTGTGGGATCCACAGGTCAGTGACTCAGGGCCACTTAGCGTCGCTGACAGGTGGCCCTGGTCAACTGCCACGTCAGCCAGTCAACCCTGACGCGTGGGCCCGCTACTTTTGTTAATTAATCTAGCTTAAAACTAAACAGCGGCTTAATTGGGTAGCAGGGCCCACTGTCATTGTCTAGAGGGTGGGGTTAATTAGTGGGGTTAGCCGCTAATGATGTGCCACGTCGGACTCACCGGAGTTCAGCCGGCGGCGACCAAAACCGTGGCGGCAACTCACCGGAGTTGCTCGGGTTTCGCGTACAGGCCGCGGTTTGAGCTGCGGTTGGTCTCTACGGTTGGCTGGCATTGCAGCGCGTCGGCTGGTGGCAGTAGCCGGGCCTGGGGTGGCCAGAGTCGACGGCCACAAGCTCAAAGGCAGCAGCCGGAGTTCGGTGGGGCACGGGCGGGGCACTGCGGCTTGCGGGCGAGCGAGTGAGGTAGGTGGGCGGCATCTCTAGCGTTCCAGGAACACAGTGGTGCAACTGGTCGGAGCTGAGGTGCTCAAGAGCGAGGACCTCATCGGCCATGGCGGACGGCGGCTCCGGTTACTCGCGGGGCAGTGGCTACGGGACAAAAACGACGACGTGGTTAAGGGGGAAAGGACCGGGAGCTCACGTTGAGGCCGAAGACAGGCTCAGCTGGCTCGGGGACGACCGGAAGGCGACGAATCCGTCGATGGAGTCCGGCGGCCGTGCTCGGGGAAGACGACTCGTGGCGGCGATGTGGGGCTCCCGCGGTGGCGTGGCTCGGGGTGGAAGAAAGAGGGGGTCAAGGCGGAGCCTCTGGGCCGGTCAGAGAAGCGAGGGGGAGGCGGTGGCTGCAGCTACGGCGAACGGCGTCGGTGGCGACGGCAGCGCTTGGCTGTGGGGAGGAGAGCGAGACAGAGGAGGGGGGAAGCACGGGGGAGAGTGAGAGAGGTCCAGGGGTGCGTGGCGTCTCCCAGAGGCGTCCAGGCGTCGAGGGGGAGCGGCAAGCAGGAGGTGCCCGGGGCGCGTGGCCGCGCGCACGGGGCACACGCCCGGCGTCCTTCTGTCGCGAGGAAGACGACAGGGGGGAGGCCAGTGGGCTGGGCTGGCCAGCTGGGCCAGACAGGTGGGCTTTGGTGGGTGCCAGGTAAGAGGCCCAGGTAAGTTCTCTCTCTCTCTGGTCTCTATTTTAATTTCTATTTTCTATTATTCTGTAATCTTTAGGGCTTTTCTAAAAATACCTAGACCCTTTCAAAAATCACTAAACTGCACATGCTCACTGTATAGAATATATCCAACATGGAACATTTCAGTTTAGGAGTATTTGGACATTTAAAATATTTTATAGAATTTAAATGTCCAAATTCAAATACTTATGATTTAATTCAGTGACCTTAGGATGACCTAGAAAATTGTGCACCATTTTTGTCAGAGGTTTAAGACCAAGGCAAAGATGATGAACATTTTAGAAGGGCATTTCAGGTTCATTGAAAATGATTTTATGTTGAACCTATTTGATTTGATCTGGTGCTAGGGTTTGATCAGTCCCCATTTCAAGTTTATTTGAAAAATTATACATGATGCACACATGAAGGGCTAGCCTACTGCATACCAGGACCAGGGATGTGACAACTCGCCCCCACTAAACAAAAATCTCGTCCCGAGATTCAAGCATAGGGTAGAATAAAGGGAAAATGCAACTAACGCAATCTTCATGACCCAGGTTGCACTTCAAATGAACGTTGACTCAATCACCATCTTTATCTTGATGTCTTGATCCGAGAACTCCAATCGACATGACAACGAGAGGAGAAAGAAAACTCTAGAAGGATCGATCTTCTCAAAGTTCGATCAACTTAGGATTAACTCACGGAATGAGACATAGCAACATATCTCGAGCTGAGACACGAAGCACACATCTAGAGGAATGGAGTGGAACAGATGACGAGGGTTCACTAGGTAGACAACAATTCCACACTGAAGTAGGATGGTGCATGGTTTCAAAGTAGCAAGGAGTTGAGTTGCCATGATACCATAACGGGGCACCATAGGGAAGGTGACTCGTAGAAATGTCCCCTTAAGTGGCAAAAAGAATTACCTTTAATTCAGAGATCATTGAAACTCTTTATACCAACCTAAGGCAATTCTCGAGCGATCGTTTAGAGGGGTTCGGTAGAATGGCATACCCGGACTAAAATGGACGATGTGGATTACCTTGTTGAAAACAACACAAGGGATGATTTTAGTAACTGGGGAGAAGCTCAACAGTAGAGAGTGAGTCCACTGTTTGAAAAGTTATAGCATAATCAAGGAAACTGAGAGCAATCCCAGTTAGTGACGACGATAACACCTAGCGCTTGTGTGTGCTCTCAAGAACTTGAGCATTTCCATATTCATCAAGGTTTTACCAATTTCCGCGTCAAGGATCCTGGCAATACAACATTCCACCATGATGAATACCAGTGGAGGATGCAGACGTAAAGGAAGATAACACTTTCTCAGATTTCAACTTAGCGAGGCCAAGGGGTCAAAATCTGGATGATCGACCGAGAGACATTTAGCACTCCGCTTCCAATGTTCTCCTTGATGTGCTAGCATAATCCATTCATAGATATGGTTTGATATCTAGAACATCAAGTAAAAGGTCAGACTTCGGGAACACAAAAATCCATAAGGAACAACTACTTGAGTAAATCCTAGGAAATCCTTATGGGGAGGTGGCCAACTTCCTCAATCAAGATACTACAATAATAGGTCTTCCGGCTGGGTGTGTCGGCCACGACATCCATTTCGACACTTGTACTTCAAAGTAGCACCATGTTCTTCATATAGAGAGTCTTCATGATTTGTCACTTTCATGTACTAGTGGGAATTTTACATTATATAGAACTTCTCTTGTATATTCCGATTACGGGCTTCCTCAAATGCTCGAGGTCTTCAAGAGAAAACAAGTTGGATGCACATCCACTTAGTTTTTGTTGAGTTTTCATACACTTATAGCTCTTAGTGCATCCGTTGCATGGCAATCCCTACTCCTCGCATTGATATCGATTAATGGGCCTCTCCATTGCCCGTTGATCCGCCAAGTTGATGTGAGACTTTCTTCCTTGCTGACTCCCCTTATTGATCTCTATCACCATATTCTATTCCACCCATAGTGGTATATCTAAGGCTCACACTCATGTATTGCATGAGGTTGAAAATGTTGAAGCGCGTTAAAAACTATGATCCAATTGCTTGGCTTGTCATTGGGGTACTCTTGATTTGATATATCTATGCAAGGAAGAAAGAGATTGTCATGCTTACCGCAACTAATTGTATAGAGGTTGTTTTCTTTAGCTCCATTATTATGAAAGGCAATGATGAAATACATGCATGTTTTGTATTATGTTTCAATATCAAATTTATAGACTATTGTCTTGAATCACTCGTATCCTAATATTCATTCCATGATTAGATTATATGATCAAGGTTATGCTAGGTAGCATTCCACATCAAAAATTATCTTTTTTATCATTTACCTCCTCGAGGACGAGTAGAAATTAAGCTTGAGGATGTTGATACATCTCCTTCGTATCCATAATTTTTGATTGTTTCATGCCAATATTCTACAACTTCCATATATTTTTTTGCAACATTTCATATTATTTTTTTGGACTAACATATTGATCCAGTGCCCAGTGCCAGTTCCTGTTTTGTGCATGTTTTGTGTTTCATGAAAATCCATATCAAACAAAGTCCAAGCACGATAAAATGTTATGGATAATTATTTTGGAATATACGTGATTTTGGGGAAGAAAAATCAATGCAAGACGGTACCCGAGGTGGCCACAAGGCAACAGGGCGCAGCTGAGGGGTGGTTGCGTGCACATGGATCACACCATAGGGTTAGTTGTATGTTGATAGGACTATGCATTGGAAGGGAAGAGTGACAGAAACTTCTTCCAACCATAAAAATTGATTCATATGGGATTGAACGGGGACCAATATATTTTAATGCTATGGTTGACTATTACCTTAATGAGCTTTAGTAGTTATGCATGCTTGCCAATAGTCCCAATCATAAGTGCATAGAATTCCAAGTAAGGGATGGCATGCTATCAGTGGCCTCTACTACATAAGAACTTGTTATCGATCTAGTAAACTTAGCCAATTGCTTAGCAAAAATTCTGCAAATCCTACCATCACTTTTGCACACTCGCCATACTAACTTAATTGTACTTTTATTAAAACAACACCTAACTTTTATTTTCAGGTTTTTATTATCTTGCAAACCTATTCCTTTACACCTACGAAGTATTTCTAGCTTTATTCTTGTTCTAGGCAAAGCGGACGTTAAGTTTGCGTAGAGTAGTATCGGTGGCCGATAGAACTTGGAGGGGATATTAATTCTACATTTAACTCCTTATTGGGTTCAACACTCTCACTTATCGAGAAAGTCTACAATTCATCCCCTATACTTGTGGGTTACTAGGACCCCTCTCGAGCACTGTCGGGTTGTCCTCGCCAGAGAATGGCTGCCAATGAGATGTTGATAACCCAAAAGTATAGGGGATCGCAATAGTTTTTGAGGGTAGAGTATTCAACCTAAATTTATAGATTAGACACAAGGGGAGCCAAAGAATATTTGTCAATATTAGCAGTTGAGTTGTCAATTCAACCACACCTAGAGATTAAATGTCTGCAGCAGACTGATCAGTAGCACAGTAGTATGATAGTTTGATAGCAGTACTAAGGATAGCTGTGGTAACGGTAACAATAGTAACAATTTTGTAGCAGTTGTGATAGTAACAATAGCAATAGTAACTTAGCAAGAACAATATGTGGAAAACACGTAGGCATTGGATCGATGATTACGTTGGATAATATTCATCATATAACAGTCATAACCTAGGTTCAAAAGGGTACAAACCAAAGATGTTCTACTCCCATGCTTTTGCATCTGAGTCCTTTAACCCTTTGACCTCTTGGATTTGGAAGTCCTCTTGTACCATGAAAATCAAGGTGTTTGCCTAGATGCTCATCATGGACAGATTGAACACTAAGGACATGGTGGAGAGGGGGCAATGGCATTTGGATGATGGAGTCAATTGTGTTCTTTGCCCTTTGCAGACTAGGGAAACCAGAGACCACTTGTTTTTCAAATGCAATTTTAGTATCGGAGTTTGGAATTATTTGCAAATTGATTGGTCTTCTGGTGATTACATGGCTAATTTGGTTTGGCATGCTAAGAGAAGCTTTGGGAAACCCTTCTTCACTGAAGTGGTGTTTATTGCCTGTTGGAATATTTGGATCATCAGAAATTCAAAAATGTTTAGGCATGAGAGAGCTACGTTTAATAAGTGGATATGTGCTTTCATTCATGATATAGGCCTTTTGCAATATAGAGTGAAATCTGCCTACAAGGATGAACTCCTGAGATGGGTTTCTTTTCTGCCTTCTTGAGGCCTTTTTGTATCCTTTTGTTTCTTTTCTTTAGATTAGCTCGATTACCCCTTGTAATCCTCCACTTGTAACTGTTACCTATCTTTAATAAAGCTTTTGATATGTTGTGGGGTTTTTGCCCTATAGTTCGCAATAAAAAAACAGTCATAACCTAGGGCGATACAAAACTAGCTCCAGTTCATAAATATAATGTATGCATGTATTCCGTAAATAGTCATACATTCTTATGGAAAAGAACTTGCATGACATCTTTTGTCCTACCCTCCCGTGGCAGCGGGGTCCATAAGGAAACTAAGGGATATTAATGCCTCCTTTTAATAGAGAACCAGAAAAAAACATTAACACATAGTAAACACATGAACTCCTCAAACTACGGTTATCACAGGAAAGTATCCCAATTATTGTCACCTTGGGGTTTACGGATCATAACACGTAATAGGTGCATATAACTTGCAAGGTCGGATCATGAACATAGATATAATGGTGAAAACATAAACGGTTTAGATCTGAAATCATGGCACTCGGGCCCTAGTGACAAGCATTAAGCATAGCAAATTCATAGCAACATCAATCTCAGAACATAGTGGATACTAGGGATCAAGCCCTAATAAAACTAACTTGATTACATGTTGAATCTCATCCAACTCCTCACCGACCAGCGAGCCTACGAAGGAATTACTCACTCATAATGGTGAGCATCATGAAATTGGTGATGGAGGATGGTTGGTGATGACAAAGACCAAAGATCCCCCTCTACGGAGCCCTAAACAGGCTGCAGATCTGGCCTCCCGATGAAGAACAAAGGGTGGCGGTGGCTTCGTATCGTAAAATGCAATGAAACTTCCTCTCCTATTTTTTGGAAAAATAGGATTTTATAGCACCGGAATTAGGGTCAGTGGAGCCTCATGGGCCCCACTACTCACCAGGGCGCGCTAGAGGGGGGTGGCGTGCCCTCGTGCCTAGTGGGCAACTGGGCCCCCTCTAGTGGGTCTTGATTCCAGTATTTTTTATTTATTCCAAAATAATTCTCCAAAAAGTTTCATCCAATTGCGAGAAATTTTATTTCTGCACAAAAAACAACACCATGGTAGTTGTGCTAAAAACAGCGTTAGTCCTGGTTAGTTTCATTCAAATCATGAAAATTAGAGTCCAAAACTAGAGCAAAAACATTAGGAAAAGTAGATACGATTGAGACGTATCAACTCCCCCAAGCTTAAACCATTGCTTGTCCTCAAGAAATTTAGTTGACAAACTGAAAGTGATACAGAAAAACTTTTATGAACTCTTTTGTTCTTGTGTCCATATATATGCTTAAATAGCACCCAGATTTTCAGGAAAGATCATAACTAACCATGCAAGCAATAACTCTTAGAAATTATATTCACTCATATCAATGGCATAATCAGGTAGCGAGCAGAAATAAGATATTTCAAATGCCAACACTTTGTCAAAATAATCATGATATAATATGACAATAGTGGTATCTCGCTACTTTCTGAGACCGCAAAACATAAATGCAGAGCACCTCCAAAGTTCAAGCAGCGAATAAACATTGTAATTCATGGTAGAAGAGATCCAGTCATGATGCATTCAACATTAACTATACACAATGCATGAGGATCACAATAGTGCTCTCGAAACTGGTGCTTGTTTGAGAAGGTGATGACTCAACATAAAAATAAAATAATATGAATGTAAATAGATAGGCCCTTCGCATAGGAAAGCGGGGATTTACAGAGGTGCGAGAGCTCAAAGCATAAATCAGAGACAAATATAATTTTGGGAGGCATACCATTCCTGTCAATGTTACGACCAAGAGTTTTCAATATCTTCCATGAAAAGCACATTAGCGGCGGTTCCCAAGCTATAAAAGTAAAGTTTACTCCCCTCCACCAACAAACACAAGCCATGGCTAGCCGAATCCTTGGGTGCCCTCCATACCAACAATAGTCCGGGGGAGTTTTGTTTAATTATTTGTAATTTTTTGGTTCGGGACTGGGCATTTCTTTTACCAACCCCTCTCATGCAGGGATGAGTGAACACTCATCCTAAGAACAACCCGCTTAGCACGGAAGATACTAACCACCCCCTGTCGCTCTATGAGCGGTCCGAGCACGCAAAACAGATATTCATTTGAATATTTAGAGGTGGCACATGCAAATTTACTTAGAACGACAGGGTAATACAACATATAGGTATAGTGGACTCATTTGGAATAACTTTGGTTTAAGGGTTTTGATGCACAAGCAATATTCCCAAGTACAGGCGAAGGCTAGCAATTAGGTTGAGAAGCGACCAACTAGAGAGTGAAAACAGTCATGATCATGCATTATGAATAATCACAATTGAATACCAGCATGAGTAGGATATAAACACCATGAAGATAAATATCGTGGAGGCTATGTTGGTTTTGATTCAACTACAAGCGTGAACATGTGCCAAGTCAAGCCACTTGAATCATTCATAGGAGGATACCATATCATCATACTACATGATACGTCTACAATGTATCTACTTTTCCAAACACTTTTGCCCTTGTTTTGGACTCTAACTTGCATGTTTTGAATGAAACTAACCCGGACTAATGTTGTTTTCAGCAGAACTGCCATGATGTTGTTTTATGTGTAGAAAATAAAAGTTCTCGGAATGTCCTGGAAATCAACGGAGGCACTTTTTGGAATTAATAAAAAATTCTGGGCGAAAGAAATACACCAAGGGGCCCACACCCTATCCACGAGACAGGGTGGCGCCCCCCCTATAGGGCGCGCCCCTATCTCGTGGGCCCCTTGGACCTCCACCCACCTCAACTCCAACTCCATATATTCACGTTCGGGGAGAAAAAATCAGAGAGAAAGTTTCATCGCGTTTTACGACACGGAGCCGCCGCCAAGCCCTAATCTCTCTTGGGAGGGCTGATCTGGAGTCCGTTCGGGGCTCTGGAGAGGGGGATTCGTCGCCGTCATCATCATCAACCATCCTCCATCACCAATTTCATGATGCTCACCGTCGTGCGTGAGTAATTCCATCGTAGGCTTGCTGGACGGTGATGGATTGGATGAGATTTACCATGTAATCAAGTTAGTTTTGTTAGGGTTTGATCCCTAGTATCCACTATGTTCTGAGATTGATGTTGCTATGACTTTGCTATGCTTAATGCTTGTCACTAGGGCCCGAGTGCCATGATTTCAGATCTGAAGCTATTATGTTTTCATGAATATATGTGTGTTCTTGATCCTATCTTGCAATTCTATAGTCACCTATTATGTTTTATGGTCTGACAACCCCGAAGTGACAATAATCGGGATACTTCTTGGTGATGACCGTAGTTTGAGGAGTTCATGTATTCACTATGTGCTAATGCTTTGTTCTGGTTCTCTATTAAAAGGAGGCCTTAATATCCCTTAGTTTCCGCTAGGACCCCGCTGCCATGGGAGGGTAGGACAAAAGATGTCATGCAAGTTCTTTTCCATAAGCACGTATGACTATTTATGGAATACATGCCTACATTACATTGATGAACTGGAGCTAGTTCTGTGTCACCCTATGTTATAGCTATTACATGAGGAATCGCATCCAGCAGAATTATCCATCATTGATCCATTGCCTACGAGCCTTCACATATTGTTCTTCGCTTATTTACTTTTCCGTTGCTACTGTTACAACTACTACAAAACCCCAAAAACTATTATCTTTACTTTTGTCACCG
Organism: Triticum dicoccoides; assembly: GCF_002162155.2. NCBI lineage: Eukaryota > Viridiplantae > Streptophyta > Magnoliopsida > Poales > Poaceae > Triticum > Triticum dicoccoides. The sequence continues at coordinate 500,171,712 of NC_041383.1, forward strand.
TTACCTTTATTATCATACCACCTTTGCTACTAAATACTTTGCTGCAGATACTAAGTTATCCAGGTGTGGTTGAATTGACAACTCAACTGCTAATACTCAAGAATATTCTTTGGCTCCCCTTGAGTCGAATCAATAAATTTGGGTTGAATACTTTACCCTCGAAAGTTGTTGCGATCCCCTAGACTTGTGGGTTATCAAGACTAATTTCTGGCGTCGTTGCCGGGGATCATATCTCTATTCACTGAGTCACCTGGGATTTATATCTGTTGATCACTATGAAGAACTTGAAAGACGATAGAACCACGATTTTGCCCTCAACTACGAGGGGAGGTAAGGAACTGCCATCTAGCTCTGCACTAGATTCTCCTTCCGTTATTAGTAAACTTGCGACACCTAAACCTGCTACTGCTATGAACTCTGATATGTCGCATGTTATTGATGATGCCACTTCTGCTATGCATGATGAAACTACTTCTGTGCGTGATACTACTTTGCCATTAGGTGAATTTCTTGATCAACAACTTGCTAGAGTTAGGGGGGATGAAATTATTGAAGATGCTATTATTGATGATAGTGATGATGAAAATTATCCCAATGATTATGTATTGCCTGTTGTTCCTGAGGGTTATGTTATGAATGAAGAAGCTGCTAGAGCAATCTTTGCTTGCAATGCTAGATATGATCTTAAGAAATTATTAGCTAAATGGAAGCAGCAATCTCTTAATGCTAGAATGAAACCTGACCCTGCTTTTGCTACTTCACCTATTTATGTTACTGATAAGGATTATGAATTCTCTATTGATCCTGAAATTATTACTTTAGTTGAATCTGATCCTTTTTATGGCCTTGAATCTGAAACTGTTGTGGCACATCTTACTAAGTTAAATGATATAGCCACCATGTTTACTCATGATGAGAAGTCTCACTATTATTATATCCTTAAGATATTTCCATTCTCATTAAAGGGTGATGCTAAGACTTGGTATAATTCTCTTGCTCCTGGTTGTGTGTGTAGTCCCCAGGATATGATTTATTACTTCTCTACTAAATATTTCCCCGCTCATAAGAAACAAGCTGCCTTGCGGGAAATATATAACTTTGTGCAAATCAAAGAAAAGAGTCTCCCACAAGCTTGGGGGAGGCTTCTTCGGTTACTTAATGCTTTTCCTGATCATCCTCTCAAGAAAATGAAATATTTGATATCTTTTATAATGAACTAACTGATGCTTCCAAGGACTACTTGGATAGTTGTGCTGGTTGTGTTTTCAGGGAAAGAACAGTCGACGAAGCTGAAATATTATTGAATAATATGTTGACTAATGAAAATAATTGGACTCTTCCTGAGCCAATTCCTGAGGCAATTCCTGAACCAATTGAGCCAACTCCTGAGCCTATTCCTAAACCTACTCCGAAGAAGTGAGGTGTTTCATTTCTCAGTCCTGAAGATATGCAAGAGGCAAAGAAATCAATGAAAGAAAAAGGTATTAAAGCTAAAGATGTTAAGAATTTACCTCCTATTGAAGAAATACATGGTCTTAATATACCGCCTGCTGAAGAACCACATTGTCTTGATAACCCGACACGGGTAGTAAAGGTAAATTCTCTCTATAGATATGATAAAGTTGAAATCCCCTCTACTAAATTCCGTAGCCCATGCTTAGATGAATTTGATGACTTTATGGCTAGACAAGAAAGTTTTAATGCTTATGTTGGTAGAGAGTTAAAGAATAATGCTTTCGAGATAGAATGTGTGAGCGATAATATGGCTAGAGTTAAAGGTGAACTCAAACTCGTTAGAAAATATGCTTCTATGGTTGCTACTCAAGCTGAGCAAGTACTTAAAGCTCAAAATGATTTTCTTGATGAATTAAATAATAAGAATGACTTTGCTGTTAGAATGGCTACTAGAACTGGTAGAATGACTCAGGAACCTTTGTATCCTGAAGGCCACCCTAAGAGAATCGAGCAAGATTCTCAGAGAAATAATTTAGAGGCACCTAGTTCTTCTAAAAAGAAGAATAAGAAAAACGATAGGACCTTGCATGCTTCTAGTGAACCTACTGTAGACACACCTGAGAATCCTAATGATATTTCTATTTCTGATGCTGAAACACAATCAGGTGATGAACATGAACCTAGTGATAATGTTAATGATAATGTTCATGTTGATGCTCAACCTAGCAAAAACAATGAAGTAGAGATTGAACCTGTTGTTGATCTTGATAACCCACAATCAAAGAATCAACATTATGATAAGAGAGATTTTGTTGCTAGGAAGCACGGTAGAGAAAGAGAACCATGGGTTCAGAAACCCATGCCCTTTCCTCCTAAACCGTCCAAGTCAAAGGATGATGAGGATTTTGAGCGCTTTGCTGAAATGATTAGACCTATCTTCTTACGTATGCGCTTAACTGATATGCTTAAAGTAAATCCTTATGCTAAGTATATGAAGGATATCATCACAAATAAAAGAAAGATACCGGAAGCTAAAATTTCCACCATGCTTGCTAATTACACTTTTAAGGGTGGAATACCAAAGAAACTTGGAGATCCGGGGGTACCAACTATACCATGCTCCATTAAAAGAAATTATGTTAGAACTGCTTTATGTGATCTTGGAGCCGGTGTTAGTGTTATGCCTCTCACTTTATATCATAGACTTGAATTGAATAAGTTGACACCTACTGAAATATCTTTGCAAATGGCTGATAAATCAACTGATATACCTGTCGGTATTTGTGAGGATGTGCCTATTGTGGTTGCAAATGTCACTATCTTAACGGACTTTGTCATTCTTGATATTCCCGAGGACGATAGTATGTCTATTATCTTTGGTAGACCTTTTCTTAATACTGCAGGGGCTGTTATTGATTGCAACAAAGGCAATGTCACTTTTCATGTTAATGGTAATGAGCATACGGTACACTTTCCAAGGAAACAATCTCAAGTTCATAGCATCAATTCTATCGGAAAAGTTCCAACTATTATTATTAGAGGTTTTGAATTTCCTCTCCCTACTGTCAAGAAAAAGTATGATATTCTTATTGTTGGGAATTTTCATATCCTCGTTCAGGTAACTTAGTGTTATTCGAAATTTCTCTGGTTCCGTGTTATTCAGAATGAGTTTGTTAACAAGACTTGATCAACCTTGTTAGTGGATTCATTTTGATGATCACGAGATGGATGAAACTAGAAGGCACAACCTTCTGTACCCTCTTTTTACTTTTTGTTATTTAGAATAAATAAAGCAAAAACAGTATTATTTGTCTGTTTTCTGAATTATTCGTACATTAGAAAATATCCCGGAAATAAAAGTGCTCCAAATGCCCTGCAAATTTAGTATGATTTTTTATGGAATATTTGAGGATTTTAGGCACTGAAAACACTGCAGGAGGGGCAAGCACTAGGCCACGAGAGTGGAGGGCGCCCCCCCCCCCCCTTATAGGGCGTGCCCCCTATCTCGTGGGCCCCTGGTGGCCCCCCTCCACTTATGCCAGCACCCACACACTTCATCTTCTACCCAAAAAATCGCCATCCAGCTCAAGCACGATTTTCGATCTCCTTGCTCAAAGCTCCATTCACAAAACTGCTTTGGGAGATTGTTGCTTGGTATGTGACTCCTCCATTGGTCCAATTAGTTTTTGTTCTAGTGCTTTATTCATTGCAAATTTTTGCTGCATAAGTGACCATGTTCTTGAGCTTGCATGCTAAATTTATGAGGTCCCAAGCAATCCTAATGCATGATATAGGCTCTAGGCACTTGTAGGAGTAGTTGCTACCAATCTTGTTTAGTTTTATTCACTTTTATTTTGAAGTTACTAAAATTTCAGAATTATTTCAGAAAAAGAATTATGTCTAGGAGAATGTATCAAGGCGGTCCCTCGGTGAAGAAAGGGCCCAAGATTGCTATACGTGAGCAAGATGTTGAATTGCCGAGGGATGCGGATGTACGAGCTTGTGAATGGACATTTGATGATTTTATGGTCGAAGCAGGATTCAAGGAGGAATTTTACGCGTATGTGCGTAATGCCGAGCTGGAGGACTTCTTACAAGATAAGTGTCCTCAGTACTATCAATTAACGGATTCCTTTGTGCGGAGGTTCAAATATAACTGTGTGCGTAATTCTCCTAGTGTCATATTTGATATTTATGATACATCTTATACCATGGATTTAGAGGATTTCACAACTGCTTGCAAACTCCCGCAGTGGGGTAATATTAATGATCCTCACAAATCTGAATTTAGAGATTTTCTTGCTAGTATTACTGTGGGAGAATCCAGGGACATAGCACAAGCTACCATAGGGAGCATTCATTTTCCTGATATACATTATTTTGCTCTCTTTATTGGTAGATGCATTAACGGTAAAGATGAAGCATGTCACATGTGTGTTCCTGATCTGTGTGTCCTCAACGGTGTTGTGTTAGGTTATAAAGGTTATAACTTGGGGGCAATAGTTGCACGTAGGTTGCAGAGTAATAGTAGAAAGGGAAATTTATTTGGAGGAATTTATGCAACCCGTGTGGCTAATTATCTTGATATAGCCCCACGAGAGGGAGATATGATAATACCTCCTGTTTATTTGGATTCTGAAGCTATGGTCCATCATCAATTTCTTGGGAGGAATGATCAATTCCTCCGATATCGACTAATCTATGACAGACGCAACGTCGTCCATGTTACTCTTCCTGCTCCCTACCTTTTTGATTATCAGGCAAAAGGAAGATATGTTGTCACCAGGGAGGAAGCAGCTGAACACGAGAGGAGAGCGGAGGCAGCTCGCCAACACACTGCAACTCAGGAGGCGGTTGCCGCTGCATCTCAGTACGACCCCAGTTTCACTTACAGATATCAGCCAGGCGGTCCTTGGTACTAGACCAACTTAGGCCAAAAGCCTAAGCTTGGGGGAGTAGGTATTTCTCACCGACTTTACATTCATGTTCACACACTAGTCGTCGGTGCTCATACTCTTTCATTGTATTATCCATGCTAGTTTAAATTTCTTTTTCTAGTTTTCTTCTTGTGTGTTTGATAAACCTTAAGAAAAACCAAAAAAATTAGTTAGTTTAATCTCCATGCTTGTAGTAGAATTAAAATGAAAACCCAAAAAGATTTCTAGTTCTTCTTCTTACTTGTTGGGAGCTTTCCCGTGTAAATAGTTTTATTTTCTTTTCTTTCCTTTGGGGGTCGAGAAGACTATATTGAAAATGCTTAGTGGCTCTCATATGCATGATGGTTTATTTAACTTAGAGCCCATATTACTTGTCTTCTCTCTTGAGTTGAATGCTTGCATATTCTAGCTTAGTCCAATGCACGTGCACTCTTATTATTATACACATCGTTCGGTCGTTCAAGTGAAAGGCAATAATGACGATATATGATGGAATTATTGGGATGAGAAAAGCTGGTATGAACTCGACCTCTCCTGTTTTTGTAAATATGACGAGTTCATCGTTTCTGAGTCAGCTTATTATGAGGTAAACATATTTGCAATGACATTTAGAAATTATAGTTGCTTGTGCCATGCTTGATTAGCTATGAGTTATAATGGTTTACCTTGCGTGCCAACATGCTATTAGAATGATTATGATGTGGTATGATGGGATCGTATCCTCCTTTGAATGTATTGAGTGACTCGACTTGGCACATGTTCACACATGTAGTTGAATCAAATCAACATAGCCTTCATGATATTTATGTTAATGGTCGATTATATCCTACTCATGCTTGTACTCAATGTGAATTAATTTTAATGCATGCTTATGACTGTTGTCGCTCTCTCAGTTGGCCGCTTCCCAGTCTTTTGCTAGCCTTCACCTGTACTAAGCGGGAATACTGCTTGTGCATCCAAACTCCTTAAACCCCAAAGTTGTTCCATATGAGTCCACTATACCTTCCTATATGTGGTATTTACCTGTCGTTCCAAGTAAATTTGTATGTGCCAAACTCCAAACCTTCCAATGAAATTCTGTTTTGTATGCTCGAGGAGCTCATGTTACAGCTAGGGCTGCCTATATCTTCCATGCTAGGTGGGTCATTCTCAAGAGGAGTGGACTCCGCTCCTCATTCACGAGAAAGGGCCGGTAACCGGGATGCCCAGTCCCATGATCCAAAAAGATCAACGCAAATCAAAATAATTAAACAAAACTCCCCCAGGGTTGTTCTTAGTTGGAGGCACTCATTGTTTCGAGCAAGCCATGGATTGATGCTTGTTGGTGGTTGGGGGAGTATAAACCTTTAAAATTCTGTTTGGGAACTGCCTATAATGCATGTAGTATGGAAGATACAGCCATCTCATAGTTGTTGCGTTGACAGCAAAAGTATGCCACTCAAAATGTTATTCAATCTCTATTTTAAAATCAAGCTCTAGCACCTCTACAAATCCCTGCTTCCCTCTGCAAAGGGCCTATCTATTTACTTTTATGTTGAGTCATCACCCTTCTTATTAAAAAGCACCCGCTGGAGAGCACACTGTCATTTGCATTCATTACTATTGGTTTATATTGGGTATGACTTGACTGGATCTCTTTTACCATGAATAACAATGTTTAGTCACTCCTTTATCTTTAAAGGTGCTCTGCATTTATGTTTTGCGGTCTCAGAAAGGGCTAGCAAGATACCATTTTGTTATATCATATTATGATTGTTTTGAGAAAGTGTTGTCATCCGAGTTTTATTATTATGGCTTGCTAGCTGATTATGCTATTGATATGAGTAATTGTGAGACCTAAGTGTTATTGTGAGTATGGTTAGTTCATAATATTTGCTGAAACTTGAATGCTGGCTTTTCATGTTTACAACAACAAGAGCAAATAGATTTTGTAAAAGTTTTTCTTTATCACTTTCAGTTTATCAACTGAATTGCTTGAGGACAAGCAAAGGTTTAAGCTTGGGGGAGTTGATACGTCTCCAACGTATCTACTTTTCCAAACACTTTTGCCCTTGTTTTGGACTCTAACTTGCATGATTTGAATGAAACTAACCCGGACTGACGTTGTTTTCAGCAGAACTGTCATGATGTTGTTTTATGTGTAGAAAAGAAAAGTTATCGGAATGTCCTGCAAATCCACGGAGGCACTTTTTGGAATTAATAAGAATTTCTGGGCGAAAGAAATACACCAGGGGGCCCACACCCTGTCCACGAGACAGGGGGGTGCCCCCCCTATAGGGCGTGCCCCCCTATCTCGTGGGCCCCCTGGACCTCTACCGACCTCAACTCCAACTCAATATATTCACGTTCAGGGAGAAAAATTAGAGAGAAAGTTTCATCGCGTTTTACGACACGGAGCCGCCGCCAAGCCCTAATCTCTCTCGGGAGGGCTGATCTGGAGTCCGTTCGGGGCTCCGGAGAGGTGGATTCGTCGCTGTCGTCATCATCAACCATCCTCCATCACCAATTTCATGATGCTCGCCACCGTGCGTGAGTAATTCCATCGTAGGCTTGCTGGACGGTGATGGGTTGGATGAGATTTACCATGTAATCAAGTTAGTTTTGTTAGGGTTTGATCCCTAGTATCCACTATGTTCTGAGATTGATGTTGCTATGACTTTGCTATGCTTAATGCTTGTCACTAGGGCCCGAGTGCCATGATTTCAGATCTGAACCTATTATGTTTTCATGAATATATGTGTGTTCTTGATCCTATCTTGCAAGTCTATAGTCACCTACTATGTGTTATGATCCGACAACCCCGAAGTGACAATAATTGGGATACTTCTCGGTGATGACCGTAGTTTGAGGAGTTCATGTATTCACTATGTGCTAATGCTTTGTTCCCGTTCTCTATTAAAAGGAGGCCTTAATATCCCTTAGTTTCCACTAGGACCCCGCTGCCACGGGAGGGTAGGACAAAAGATGTCATGCAAGTTCTTCCATAAGCACGTATGACTATTTACAGAATACATGCCTACATTACATTGATGAACTAGAGCTAGTTCTGTGTCACCCTATGTTATAGCTATTACATGAGGAATCACATCCAGCATAATTATCCATCACTGATCCATTGCCTACGAGCTTTTCACATATTGTTCCTTGCTTATTTACTTTTCCGTTGCTACTCTTACAACTACAACAACCCAAAAACTATTATCTTTACTTTGGCCACTGTTACCTTTATTATCATACCACCTTTGCTAATAAATACTTTGCTGCAGATACTAATTTATCCACGTGTGGTTGAATTAACAACTCAACTGCTAATACTCAAGAATATTCTTTGGCTCCCCTTATGTCGAATCAATAAATTTGGATTGAATACTTTACCCTCGAAAGCTGTTGTGATCCCCCCTAGCTATTTAAGCCTGGCATCACAATCATTTTAATGCATCTTGACACTCAAGATAAATCATTATCCACTCCTAGCTATTTAAGCCTGGCATGAGCAACTATAATCTCTAATTGTCATTGTAAGCATGTTTAGTCATAATATGTTGAATCATGGATACTAAGTTAAACATATTTACAAAAACAAAAACAAGTTGAGTTCATACCCGCTCTTCCCTGCCACAGTCACTTCATCATATATCGTCATTATTGCCTTTCACTTGCACGACCGAATGGTATGAAAATAATAACAGCGCAAGAATGTTGTGGACTAAGCTGGAATCTGCAACATTTTATTCGGAGGAGAAGACAGAATAATATGGGCTTTTTGTTAGATCAACAATAGTGCATATAAGATCCACTCAACATTGTCATCATGGTCTCCTCCTTAGTATGACTCAGAAAAGAACAGAATTTCAGAGAAACACACTAAAATATTATTGGAGTTTTTAGTTTTTCTTGGAAGAAAGCAAATTAAAGAAAGAAAAAACAAAAACTAAGAAAAAACTATTTACATGGGAAAGCTCCCAACAAACAAAAGAATAATAAGAAAATCTTTTTGGGTTTTCTTTTAATGCTACAACTAATTTAAACTAGAAAGAAAAACCGGAAAGAAGCAAGAAATATTTTTAGATTTTTATAAAGTTTTTCAAACACACAAGAAGAAAGCAAGGAAAATAAAACTAACATGGATATTACAATGAAAAAGTGTGGACACCGACAACTGGAATGAAATGTATGAACATGAATGTAATGTTGGTAGAAATACGTACTCCCCCAAGCTTAGGCTTTCGGCCTAGCTTGGTAATCACCACCCATGGCCCAGATAATAGTCAGAATGATAACTCATGGAGGCTTGTGGCGCGGCTTCCTCAACTTAACGGGCAGCCTCTACTGCCGTATTGTACTCGCACGCCTCTCTCTCATAGATGTGGTATCTTCCTTTACTATGATAATCAAACAGAACATGTGTAGGAAAAATAACAGGCACAATGGTTTTTTTTTATCGAACATCAAGTTGTAAATATAATAAGTGGTTCTACACTTAATGAACTTATGACGATGTATGGCTCCAAAGTCCAAGTACTGAGTGGGTAAAATAGGATCATTAGGCCAAGGTGACACACCTAGCTTCCTAGCTACAGGGGAGGCATAAATCCCTCCATAAAAATGACTACTATCAGCATTGTGTTGCAACCTCCGTGCAAGTATCGCTCCAATATTATAACATTTAATTCATGTCAGAGCAGCGTGTATGATGCTTAAGTCTGGGGCACAAAGAGTACCGCAATCTTGTTTGCCCATTATGAAATTGTCATTAAAGAGTGCAAAGTAACGAATTGATGGAAATTGTATACTATTTATTCTAGCTTGTGTCACTCCTCTATCCTCACCACAACATAAACTAGTTAAAAATGTTTCATACACAGATGTTGGTGGTTCGTCTAGTGAACTCCAGTATGGAATTTTGCACGCAACACAGAAATCTTCTAGAGGCATGGTGAAGGCATTATCATAAAGGCTAAATGAAACTCTAGATTCACAAGAATGATATTTAAATTTCTTGGTGAACGTCTGGGTGAGGTTGAGATGTTGAATGCACTTATCTGTGATGAAGGGAGCGAGCTCGGTGTTGTGAACTTATTGCTCAAATTCTTCCTTGATACCTGCCCCTACCATGAACTCGTTGGACAGCCATAGGCATGATTTGGTGTCAGCATCCCGCACCAAACTTGCACTTGGCTCAACATAAGACTACCATATGGAGCTCCCGCTCGATGATGCCTCCGAGGACCTCCTCCTCGAAGAACTCCTAAAGAGGTGCATTTTTATTCATGAACAATTTCTGAAAAAAATTGGGTCACAAATTTTGTCCACAAAACTTTACAAGATTGATAGCAACTACTTATATGGATGTATAGAGGCCATACAACATTCAAACTACTTGGAGCTCAAAGAATTCAACATGCAAGCTAATTTACAGCAGCACCAAGAGTAGCTAATTACTCCAAATATAAACCACTAGAACAAAAACTAATTGGATCAATGGGGAGTCACATACCAAGTAGCAATCCCCCAAAATAGTTTCGAAAATGAAGCTTCGAGCAAAGAGATTGAAATCCGCAGTTTTGTGAGCAAGAATGCGAGAGAGAGACAGCTATAGAGAATTTTTCCTGGAGGTAGGTTAAGAAGGTAGCTAAAGGGGTAAGTGAGGGGGGCCTTGTGGGGCCCATTACTCACCAGGGTGCGCCTGATGGGTGTGGCGCACCCTCGTGCCTAGTGGGCACCGGGGGAACCCCCTTGTGATGTTATTTGTATCAAAAATTCTTAAATATTCAGGAAAAAATCGTGTAAAATTTCAGGTCATTAATTCCGAGAACTTTTATTTTTGGCCACTTTTATTGCATGGAAAATTCAAAAAACAGAATAAACATGGCATTTTATTTTATTCAACTAAGAATACCATAAAACAAAAAGTAGGGACAAAAGGTTTTGCTTACTAAATTCATCGACCACATGCCTCTCAAAAATAATCCATTAATAAGATTGATCAAGTCTTATTAACAACCACTTCCAATTAGGATAACCTCAAAGAACTTTCGTAAAACACTTAGTTACCTCAACGGGAATATGCGTATCCCAAACAATAAGTGTTTCATATTTCTTTTTGGCACTAGGTAAAGGGAGTTGAAAACTTTCAATAGTAATTGTCGAAGATATTTCAATAACATTAATACGATTCACTTGAAATTGTTTCTTCGGAAAATGCACCGTATGCTCATTACCATTGATATGAAAAGTGACTTCTCTTTTATTGCAATCAAGAATAGCCCCTGCAGTATTCAAAAAGGGTCTATCAAGGATAATCAACATGTTGTCATCCTCGGGCATCTAAGTATAACAAAGTCTATTAAGATAGTAACATTTGCAACAACAACGGGCACATCCTCACAAATACCAATAGGTATGGCAGTTGATTTGTCAGCCATTTGCAGTGATATCTCAGTGGGTGTGAGTTTATTCAAATCAAGTCTTTTATATAGAGAGAAAGGCAAGACACTAACACTGGCTCCTACATCACATAAGGCGGTTTTGACATAATTTCTTTTAATAGAGCACGGTATAGTTGGTATTCCCGGATCTCCAAGTTTTTAGGTACTCCATGCTTCGAAGAATAATTAGCAAGCATGGTGGAGATTTCAGCTTCAGGTATTTTTATTTTATTAGTGACAATGTCTTTCGTATATTTAGCATAAGGGGCCATCTTTAAAATATCAGTCAAACGAGTGCACAAAAAGACTGGCATAAGCATTTTAGCAAAGCGTTCAAATTCTTGATACGTCCATTATGCATCATTGTTTTCATACAATTTTTTATAATATTTTTATGCTTTATAACACTTTATGGAGTAATTCTAATGTCTTTTCTCTCATAATATGCAATGTTTACACAAAGTGGGAGAATACCGGCAACTGGAATTTTGGACCTGAAAAAGCTATGTTAGAGACACATATTCTGCACATCTCCAAATGAGTTGAAATTTTACAGAGAATTATTTTGGAATGTATAATAAATATTGGAGAAAAGAATTACCAGAGGGGTCTCCTAGGCACCCACGGGACACCAGGGTGTGCCAGGCCCCCCTAGGCGCGCCCTGGTGGGTGGTGGGAACCCTGGCCCACCTCTGGTGCCCATATTCTGGTATATAAGGTCTTTTTACGTAGAAACAAAAAAAGAGAGGACTTTCAGGATGGAGTGCCGCCGTATCGAGGCGAAACTTGGACAGGAGCACTATTGCCCTCCGGCGGAGCGATTCCGCCGGGGGAACTTCCCTCCCGAAGAGGAAAATTGAAGCCATCGTCATCACCAACAACCCTCTCATCTTTGGGAGGCCAATCTTCATCAACATCTTCAACGACACCATCTCCTCTCAAACCCTATTTCATCTCCTGTGTTTAATCTTTGTACCGGAACCTCAGATTGGTACATGTGGGTGACTAGTAGTGTTTATTACATCTAGTAGTTGATGCTATATGGTTTATTTGGTGGAAGATTATATGTTCAGATCCATTATGCTATTTAATATCCCTCTGATATTGAGCATGAATATTATTTGTGAGTAGTTTAGTTTGTTCTTGAGGCCACGGGAGAAGTCATGTTGCAAGTAATCATGTGAATTTGGTATTTGTTCGATATTTTGATGATATGTATGTTGTGATTCCCTTAGTGGTGTTATGTGAACGTCGACTACATGAAACTTCACCATCTTCGGGCCAAAGGGAATGTATTGTGGATTAGTTATTAGATGATGGGTTGCTAGAGTGATAGAAGCTTAAACCCTAGTTTATGCGCTATTCCGTAAGGGGCTGATTTGGATCCATATATTTAATGCCATGGTTAGATTTTATCTTAATACTTCTTTCGTAGTTGCGGATGCTTGCGAGGGGGTTAATCATAAGTGGGAGGTTTGTTCAAGTAAGAACAACACCCAAGCACCGGTCCACCCACATATCAAATTATCAAAGTAGCGAACGCGAATCAAACAACATGATGAAAGTGACTAGATGAAATTCCCGTGTGCCCTCAAGAATGTTTTACTTATTATCTGAGACCGTACCGGCCTGTCCTTTGCCATAAAAAGGATCAAGATACCTTGCTGCACTTACTGTTACTACCGCAACTTGTTACTTGTTACAAATTATCTTGCTATCAAACTACCTGTCACCGACAATTTCAGTGCTTGCAGAAATTACCTTGCTGAAAACCACTTTCATTTCCTTCTACTCCTCGTTGGGTTCGACACTCTTACTTATTAAAAGGACTACGATTGATCCCCTATACTTGTGGGTCATCAATTCTTCATCATCCTTTTTCTTAGATGGTTTAGGTGGAAAGGGCATGGGTTTCTGAACCCATGGTTCTCTTTCTTTACCTTGTTTTCTAGCAACAAAGTCTCACTTATCATAACATATATTTTTAGGTTGCGGGTTATCAAGTTCAACAGCAGGTTCTATCTCAACATCATTATCTGGTTCTTTATCATTGTCTGGTTGAGCATCTACATGAACATAATCATTGTCATTTTCATTATCACTAGGTGAATGTTCATTACTAGATTGAGTTTCAGCATCAGATATAGATACATCATTGTTATCTTTAGAAGGTTTTTCTATGTCAGGTTCACTAGAGGTATGCAAAGTCCTACCATTTTTCTTTTTCTTCTTCCTTTTATATGGACTAGGTGCATTAGTATTAATTCTTTGAGAGTCTTGTTCAATTCTTTTAAGGTGAGCCTCAGGATAAAGTGGTTCTTGAGTTATTTTGGTATCTCTAGTTGCTACTCTAACAACATAATCATTTATATTATTGTTCATTTTACTAAGCAATTCTCTTTGAGATTTAGAAACTTGTTTCGACTGGGTTTGTACCATAGAAGCATGTTTTCGTACACCCTTTACATCATTAGTTATTCTAAACAACAAGTCACTTAAGCGAGCAATCATATCAGAATTTTGTTTCATCTATTTCATAACATTCGCATTGAAGTGATCTTGTTTTCTAATGTAGTTGTCAAATTTATATAAGAACTGACTAGGATGTTTATTATAAGGGATGTCACCTTCATCAAACATTAATAAAGAATTTACCTATACCACCTGTGGTGGTGGTGTGTCAAGTCCATGTATTTCTTCAATAGGAGGTAATTTTTTAACATCTTCAACTTTAATACCCTTTTCCTTCATACATTTCTTTGCCTCTTGCATATCTTCAGGACTGAGAAATAAGATACCCCTCTTCCAATCATCATAATTCTTCAATATGTTATTCAACCTGGATGGGGTTTAGGCGGTGGTTCAGGAAGTGTCCAATCATCATAATTCTTCAATATATTATTCAATAATTCCTCAACTTGTGCAACAGTTCGTTCCCTGAAAACACAGCCAACACAACTATCTAGGAAGACCCTAGAAGTACCGGTTAGTCCATTATAGAAGATATCAAGTATTTCATTTTTCTTAAGAAGATGATCAGACAAAGCATGAAGTAATTGGAGAAGCCTCCCCCAAGCTTGTGGGAGACTCTTTTCTTGAGTTTGCACAAAGTTGAATTTTTCCTGTAAGGCAGCTTGTTTCTTATAAGCAGGAAAATATTTTTTTAGAGAAGTAATAAATCATATCTCGGGTACTATGCACACAATCAGGAGCAAGAGTATTGTACCATATCTTAGCATCACCCTTTAATGAGAACGAAAATAACTTGAGGATATAGTAATAGCAAATTTTCTCATCATGAGCAAATAGGGTGGCTATATCATTTAATTTAGTAAGATGTGCCACACCAGTTTCAGTTTCATAGCCATGGAAAGGACCAGATTCAACCAAAGTAATTAACTCTAGGTCGATAGAGAATCATAATCCTTATCAGTAATAAAGATAGGTGAAGTAGCAAACTTAGGATCACATTTCATTCTAGCATTCAAAGATTTTCTTTCAACTTGACTCGTATTTTCTTTAGATCATCTCTATCCTTACAAGCAAGAAAGTCTCTAGCAACCTCTCCATCCATAACATAATCCTCGGGTATCTTAGGCAATTATAATCTAGGAGAGCTAGGTCTAATAGGTGTTTCATAATTTTTAGTTTCAAAGACTTCATCAGTTTCAGTAATTTCATCAGTTTCAGCATTCTCAATATCTTTAACTCTAGCAAGTTGTTCATCAAGAAATTCACCTAGTTGCACATTCTTATCAAGCAGAGTACTAGCATCATCATAAGCATCATTCATAGTAGAAGTAGCATCATCAATAACTTGCGATATATCAAGATTAATAGCAAGTGGTGGTGTGGCAAGCTTACTCAAAACAGAAGGTGAATCAAGTGCAGAGCTAGAGAATAGTTCCTTACCTCCCCTCATCTTAGAGGGAAAGATCTTGGTTCTATATGAAGGAAATATGCCCTAGAGGCACTAATAAAGTTATTATTTATTTCCTCATATCATGATAAGTGTTTATTATTCATGCTAGAATTGTATTACCCGGAAACATAATACATGTGTGAATACATAGACAAACATAGTGTCACTAGTATGCCTCTACTTGACTAGCTCGTAAATCAAAGATGGTTAAGTTTCCTAACCATAGACATGAGTTGTCATTTGATTAACGGGATCACATCATTAGGAGAATGATGTGATTGACTTGACCCATTCCGTTAGCTTATTACTTGATCGTTTAGTATGTTGCTATTGCTTTCTTCATGACTTATACATGTTCCTATGACTATGAGATTATGTAACTCCCATTTACCGGAGGAACACTTTGTGTGCTACCAAACATCACAACGTAACTAGGTGATTATAAAGGTGCTCTACAGGTGCCTCCAAAGGTACTTGTTGAGTTGACGTATTTCGAGATTAGGATTTGTCACTCCGATTGTCGGAGAGGTATCTCTGGGCCCTCTCGGTAATGCACATCACCATAAGCCTTGCAAGCAATGTAGCTAATGAGTTAGTTACGAGATAATGCATTACGTAACGAGTAAAGAGACTTGTCGGTAACAAGATTGAACTAGGTATTGGATACCGACGATCGAATCTCGGGCAAATAACATACCGATGACAAAGGGAACAACGTATGTTGTTATGCGGTTTGACTGATAAAGATCTTCGTAGAATATGTAGGAGCCAATATGAGCATCCAGGTTCCTCTATTGGTTGTTAACCGGAAACGAGTCTCGGTCATGTCTACATAGTTCTCGAACCCGCAGGGTCCGCACGCTTAAGGTTTTGTTGACAGTTTTATTATGAATTTATAAGTTTTGATGTACCGAAGGTTGTTCAGAGTCTCGGATATGATCACGGACTTAACGAGGAGTCTCAAAATGGTCGAGACATAAAGATCCATATATTGGACGACTATATTTGGACACTGGAAAGGTTCTGGGTGAGATTGGGACTATACCGGAGCTCCGGGAGGTTATCGGAACCCCCCGGTAGGTATATGGGCCTTATTGGGCCTTATTGGAAAGGAGGGAGAAGGAGAAAAGGAGGGGGCGCCCCCCCCCCCCCAAGCCCAATCCGAGTTGGGAGGGGGGTCGGGCCCCCCTTTCCTTCTTCCCTCCCACCTCTTCCTTCCCTCTCCCTCTCCTAATAGGAAAGGGGGGAGTCCTACTCCCGGTTGGGGTTGGACTCCCCCCTAGGGAGCGCCACCCTCCCTTGGCCGGCCCCCTCCTCCACTCCTTTATATATGGGGGAGGGGGTCACCCCATAGACACAACAATTGATCATTGATCTCTTAGCCATGTGCAGAGCCCCCCTCCACCATAGTTCTCCTCGATAATATTGTAGCGGTGCTTAGGCGAAGCCCTGCGACGGTAGAACATCAAGATCATCATCACGTCGTCGTGCTGACAAAACTCTTCCCCGAAATTCTGCTGGATCGGAGTACGGGGAACGTCATCAAGCTGAACGTGTGCAAGAACTCGGAGGTGCCATAGTTTCGGTGCTTGATCGGTCGGGCAGTGAAGACGTATTAATACATCAACCGCGTTGTGCTAACGCTTCCACTTTCGGTCTACGAGGGTACGTGGACACACTCTCCCCTCTCGTTGCTATGCATCACCATGATCTTGTGTGTGCGTAGGATTTTTTTTGAAATTACTACGTTCCCCAACAGTGGCATCCGAGATAGGTTTTATGCGTTGATGTTATATGCACGAGTAGAACACAAGTGAGTTGTGGGCGATACAAGTCATACTGCTTACCAGCATGTCATACTTTGGTTCAGCGGCATTGTTGGATGAAGCGGCCCGGACCGACATTACGCGTACGCTTACGCGAGACTGGTTTTACCGTCGTGCTTTGCACACAAGTGACTAGCGGGTGTCTGTTTCTCCAACTTTAGTTGAACCAAGTGTGGCTACGCCCGGTCCTTGCGAAGGTTAAAACAGCACTAACTTGACGAACTATCGTTGTGGTTTTGATGCATAGGTAAGAACGGTTCTTGCTAAGCCCGTAGCAGCCACGTAAAACTTGCAACAACAAAGTAGAGGACGTCTAACTTGTTTTTGCAGGGCATGCTGTGATGTGATATGGTCAAGACATGATGCTATACTTTATTGTATGAAATGCAATCGCCCTGTAATTGCTTTACTTTATTACTAAGCGGTACCGTTAGTCGTAAAAGCAGTAGTTGGCGAAACGACAATGATGCTACGATGGAGATCAAGGTGTCGCGCCGGTGGCGATGGTGATCATGACAGTGCTTCGGAGATGGAGATCACAAGCACAACATGATGATGGCCATATCATATCACTTATATTGATTGCATGTGATGTTTATCTTTTATGCATCTTATCTTGCTTTGATTGACGGTAGCATTATAAGATGATCTCTCACTAAATTTCAAGGTAAAAGTGTTCTCCCTAAGTATGCACCGTTGCCAAAGTTTGTCGTGCCCAGACACCACGTGATGATCGGGTGTGATAAGCTCTACGTCCATCTACAACGGGTGCAAGCCAGTTTTGCACACGCAGAATACTCAGGTTAAACTTGACGAGCCTAGCATATGCAGATATGGCCTCGGAACACTGAGACCGAAAGGTCGAGCGTGAATCATATAGTAGATATGATCAACATAGTGATGTTCACCATTGAAAAACTACTCCATTTCACATGATGATCGGTTATGGTTTAGTTGATTTGGATCACGTGATCACTTAGATGACTAGAGAGATGTCTGTCTAAGTGGGAGTTCTTAAGTAATATGATTAATTGAACTTAAATTTATCATGAACTTAGTCCTAGTAGTATTTTGCAAATTATGTTGTAGATCAATAGCCCGCGTTGTTGCTTTCATATGTTTATTTTGATATGTTCCTAGAGAAAACTGTGTTGAAAGATGTTAGTAGCAATGATGCGGATTGGATCTGTGATCTGAGGTTTATCCTCATTGCTGCACAGAAGAATTATGTCCTTGATGCACCGCTAGGTGACAAACCTATTGCAGGAGCAGATGCACGCGTTATGAAAGTTTGGCTATCTCAAGATGATGACTACTTGATAGTTTAGTGCACCATGCTTAAACGGCTTAGAATCGGGACTTCAAAGACGTTTTGAACGTCATGGACCATATGAGATGTTCCAGGAGTTGAAGTTAATATTTCCAGCAAATACCCGAGTTGAGAGATATGAAGTCTCCAACAAGTTCTATAGCTAAAAGATGGAGGAGAATTGCTCAACTAGTAAGAATGTGCTCATATTGTCTGGGTACTTCAATCGCTTGAATCAAGTGGGAGTTGATCTTCCAAATAAGATAGTGATTGACAGAATTCTCTAGTCACCATCACTAAGTTACTAGAACTTCGTGATGAACTATAGTATGCAAGGGATGACGAAAATGATTCCCGAGCTCTTCGTGATGTTGAAATCGATGAAGGTAGAAATCAAGAAAGAGCATCAAGTGTTGATGATTGACAAGACCACTAGTTTCAAGAAAAGGGCAAAGGGAAAGAAAGGGAAACTTCAAGTAGAATGGAAAACAAGTTGTCACTCACGTGAAGAAGACCAAAGCTGGACCAAAGCCTGAAACTAAGTGCTTACACTGCAAAGGAAATGGTCACTGGAAGCGGAAATGCCCGGAATATTTGGTGGATAAGAAGGATGGCAAAGTGAACAAGGGTATATTTGATATACAGGTTATTGATGTGTGCCTTACTAGTGTTTATAGTAGCCCCTGAGTATTATATACTTGTTCAGTTGCTAAGATTAGTAACTCGAAACAGGAGTTACAGAATAAACAGAGAGTAGTTGAAGGGGGCATGACTATGAGTGTTGGAAGTAGTTCCAAGATTGATATGATCATCATCGCACACTCCCTATACTTTCGGGATTAGTGTTAAACCTAAATAAATGTTATTTGGCATTTGCGTTGAGGATGAATATGATTTGATCATGTTTATTGCAATACGGTTATTCATTTAAAGTCAGAGAATAATTGTTGTTCTGTTTACATGAATAAAACCTTCAAATGATCATACACCCAATAAAAATAGTTTGTTGGATCTCGATCGTAGTGATACACATATTCATAATATTGATGACCAAAAGATGCAACGTTAAGGATGATAGTGCAACTTATTTGTGGCACTGCCGTTTGGGTCATATCGGTGTAAAGCGCATGAAAAACTCCATAAAGATGGATTTTCAGGAATCACTTGGTTATGAATCATTTGATGCTTGCGAACCATGCCTTTTGAGCAAGATGACTAAAACTCCGTTCCCCAGAACAATGGAACGAGCTACTGACTTATTGGAAATAATACATACCGATGTATGCGATCCGAGGAGTGTTAAGGCTCACGGCCTGTATCGTTATTTTCTGACCTTCACAGATGATTTGAGCAGATATGGGTATACCTACTTGATGAAACATAAGTCTGAAACATTTGAAAAGTTCAAAGAATTTCAGAGTGAAGTGGAAAATCATCGTAACAAGAAAAATAAAGTTTCTATGATCTGATCGTGGAGACGAATATTTGAGTTACGAGTTTGGTCTTCATTTGAAACAATATGAAATAGTTTCGCAACTCACTCCACCTGGAACACCACAATGTAATGGTGTGTCCGAACGTCGTAATCGTACTTTACTAGATATGGTGCGATCTATGATGTCTCTTATCGATTTACCACTATCGTTTTGGGGTTATGCATTAGAGACAGCTGCATTCACGTTTAATAGGGCACCATCTAAATCCATTGAGACGACACCGTATGAACTATGGTTTAGCAGTAAACCTAAGCTGTCGTTTCTTAAAGTTTGGAGTTGCGATGCTTATGTGAAAAAGGTTTCAACCTGATAAAGCTCAAACCCAAATCAGAGAAATGCGTCTTCATAGAATACCCAAAGGAAACTGTTGGGTACACCTTCTATCACAGATCCGAAAGGCAAAACATTCGTTGCTAAGAATGGATCCTTTCTAGAGAAGGAGTTTTCTCTCGAAAGAAGTGAGTGGGAGGAAAGTAGACTTGATAAGGTAATTTGTACCTTCTCCAGAATTGGAAAGTAGTTCATCACAGAAGTCAGTTCCAGTGATTCCTACACCAATTAGTGAGGAAGCTAATGATGATGATCATGAAACTTCAGATTAAGTTACTACAAAACCTCGTAGGTCTTCCAAAGTACAGTCCGCACTAGAGTGGTACGGTAATCCTGTTCTGGAAGTCATGTTACTAGACCATGATGAACCTACGAACTATGAGGAAGCGATGATGAGCCCAGATTCCACGAAATGGCTTGAGGCCATGAAATCTGAGATGGGATCCATGTATGAGAACAAAGTGTGGACTTTGGTGGAGTTGCCCGATGATCGACAAGCCATATTGTATAAATGGATCTTCAAGAGGAAGACGGACGTTGATAGTAGTGTTACTATCTACAAAGCTAGACTTGTCGAAAAAGGTTTTTGACAAAGTTCAAGGTGTTGACTACAATGAGATTTTCTCAACTGTAGCGATGCTTAAGTCTGTCCGAATCATGTTAGCAATTGCCACATTTTATGAAATCTGGCAAATGGATGTCAAAACTGCATTCCTTAATGGTTTTCTTAAAGAATAGTTGTATATGATGCAACCAGAAGGTTTTGTCAATCCTAAAGGTGCTAACAAAATGTGCAAGCTCCAGCGATCCATCTATGGACTGGTGCAAGCATCTCAGAGTTGGAATATACGCTTTGATAAGTTGATCAAAGCATATAGTTTTATATAGACTTGCGGTGAAGCCTGTATTTACAATAAAGTGAGTGGGAGCACTACCGCCTTTCTGATAAATATATGTGAGTAACATATTGTTGATCAGAAATGATGTAGAATTTTTCTGGAAAGCATAAAGGAGTACTTGAAAGGAGTTCTTTAAAGAAAGACCTCAGTAAAGCTACTTACATATTGAGCATCAAAATCTATTGAGATAGATCAAGACGCTTGATAAGTTTTTCAATAAGTACATACCTTGTCAAGATTTTGAAGTAGTTCAAAATGGAACAGTCAAAGAAAGAGTTCTTGCCTGTGTTGCAAAGGTGTGAAATTGAGTAAGACTCAAATCCCGACCACAGCAAAAAATAGAAAAGAGAATGAAAGTCATTCCCTATGCCTCGGTCATAGGTTCTATAAAGTATGCTATGCTATGTACCAGACCTATTTGTATACCTTGTTCTGAATTTGGTAAGGGAATACCAGTGATCTAGGAGTAGATCACTGGACATTGGTCAAGAATATCCTTAGTGATGACTAAGGAAATATTTCTCGATTATGGAGGTGATAAAAGAGCCCGGCGTAAAGAGTTACATCGATGCAAGCTTTTACACCGATCCAGATGACTCTAAGTCTCAATCTGGATACATATTGAAAGTGGGAGCAATTAGCTAGAGTAACTCCGTACAGAGCATTGTAGACATAGAATATTTGCAAAATACATACGGCTCTAAATGTGACAGACCCGTTGACTAAGCTTCTCTCACGAGCAAAACATGATCACACCCTAGTACTCTTTGGGTTTTAATCACATAGCGATGTGAACTAGATTATTGACTCTAGTAAACCCTTTGGGTGTTGGTCACATGAAGATGTGAACTATGGGTGTTAATCATATACAGATATGAATATTGGTGTTAAATCACATGGCGATGTGAACTAGATTATTAACTCTAGTGCAAGTGGGGGACTGAAGGAAATATGCCCTAGAGGCAATAATAAAGTTATTATTATTTCCTCATATCATGTTAAATGTTTATTATTCATGCTAGAATTGTATTACCCGGAAACACAATACATCTGTGAATACATAGACAAACATAGTGTCACTAGTATGCCTCTACTTGACTAGCTCGTAAATCAAAGATGGTTAAGTTTCCTAACCATAGACATGAGTTGTCATTTGATTAACGGGATCACATCATTAGGAGAATGATGTGATTGACTTGACCCATTCCGTTAGCTTAGCACTTGATCGTTTAGTATGTTGCTATTGCTTTCTTCATGACTTATACATGTTCCTATAACTATGAGATTATGTAACTCCCGTTTATCGGAGGAACACTTTGTGTGCTACCAAACGTCACAACGTAACTGGGTGATTATAAAGGTGCTCTACAGGTGTCTCCAAAGGTACTTGTTGAGTTGACGTATTTCGAGATTAGGATTTGTCACTCCGATTGTCGGAGAGGTATCTCTGGGCCCTCTCGGTAATGCACATCACTATAAGCCTTGCAAGCAATGTAGCTAATGAGTTAGTTACGAGATAATGCATTACGTAACGAGTAAAGAGACTTGTCGGTAACGAGATTGAACTAGGTATTGGATACCGACGATCGAATCTCGGGCAAATAACATACCGATGACAAAGGGAACAACGTATGTTGTTATGCGGTTTGACCGATAAAGATCTTCGTAGAATATGTAGGAGCCAATATGAGCATCCAGGTTCCGCTATTGGTTGTTAACCGGAAACGAGTCTCGGTCATGTCTACATAGTTCTCGAACCCGTAGGGTCCGCACGCTTAAGGTTTGGTTGACAGTTTTATTATGAGTTTATAAGTTTTGATGTACCGAAGGTTGTTCGGAGTCCCGGATATGATCACGGACTTAACGAGGAGTCTCAAAATGGTCGAGACGTAAAGATCCATATATTGGATGACTATATTTGGACACTGGAAAGGTTCCGGGTGAGATTGGGACTATACCGGAGCTCCGGGAGGTTATCGGAACCCCCCGGTAGGTATATGGGCCTTATTGGGCCTTAGTGGAAAGGAGGGAGAAGGAGCAAAGGAGGGGGCGCCCCCCCCCAAGCTCAATCCAAATTGGGAGGGGGGTCGGCCCCCCCTTTCCTTCTTCCCTCCCACATCTTCCTTCCCTCTCCCTCTCCTAATAGGAAAGGGGGGAGTCCTACTCCCGGTTGGGGTTGGACTCCCCCCTAGGGCGCGCCACCATCCCTTGGCCGGCCCCCTCCTCCACTCCTTTATATACGGGGGAGGGGGCACCCCATAGACACAACAATTGACCATTGATCTCTTAGCCGTGTGCGGTGCCCCCCTCCACCATAGTTCTCCTCGATAATATTGTAGCGGTGCTTTGGAGAAGCCCTGCAACGGTATAACATCAAGATCGTCATCACGCCGTCGTGCTGACGAAACTCTTCCCCGACATTCTGCTGGATCGGAGTACGGGGAATGTCGTCGAGCTGAACGTGTGCAAGAACTCGGAGGTGCCGTAGTTTCGGTGCTTGATCGGTCGGGCCGTGAAGACGTACGACTACATCAACCGCGTTGTGCTAACGCTTCCGCTTTCGGTCTACGAGGGTACGTGGACACACTCTCCCCTCTCGTTGCTATGCATCACCATGATCTTGTGTGTGCGTAGGATTTTTTTTTGAAATTACTACGTTCCCCAACACTATCATCCTTAAGATTCTTCATAGTGATCAATAGATATAAATCCGAAGTGACTCAACAAATATAGCTATGCTCCCCGGCAATGGCGGCAGAAAAAGGTCTTGATAACCCACAAGTATAGGGGATCGCAATAGTTTTCGAGGGTAGACTATTCAACCCAAATTTATAGATTCGACACAAGGGGAGCCAAAGAATATTTGTATGTATTAGTAGTTGAGTTGTCAATTCAACCAACCCTGGAGATTAAATATCTGCAGCAGAGTGATCAATAGCACAATAGTATGATAGTTTGATAGCAGTAGTAACGATAGTAGTGGCAATGGTAACATCAGTAACAACTTTGTAGCAATTGTGACATTATCAATAGTAACTTAGCAAAAACAATATGTGGAAAACTCGTAGGCATTGGATCGGTGATTACATTGGATAATATTCATCATATAACATTCATAACCTAGGGCAACACAAAACTAGCTCCAGTTCATAAATATAATGTATGCTTGTATAACGTAAATAGTCATACGTGCTGATGGAAAAGAACTTGTATGACATCTTTTGTCCTACCCTCCCGTGGCAGAGGGGTCGATAAGAAAACTAAGGGATATTAAGGTCTCCTTTTAATAGAGAACCAGGACAAGGCATTAACACATAGTGAATATATTAACTCCTGAAACTACAGTCATCATCGGAAAGTATCCCAATTATTGTCACATTGGGGTTTACAGATCATAGCTTGTAATAGGTGCATATAACTTGCAATATTGGATCACGAACATAGATATAATGGTGAAAACATAAACGGTTCAGATCTGAAATCATGACACTCAGGCCCTCGTGACAATCATTAAGCATAGCAAAGTCATAGCAACATCAATATCGGAACATAGTGGATACTAGGGATCAAGCCCTAACAAAACTAACTCGATTACATGATGAATCTCATCCAACTCATCACCGACCAGCGAGCCTGCGAAGAAATTACTCACTCCCGGCGGTGAGCATCATGAAATTGGTGATGGAGGATGGTTGCTGATGACGAAGACCGAAGATCCACCTCTCTGGAGCCCCGAACGAGCTCCAGATCTGGCCTCCCGATGAAGAATAGGAGGTGGCGGCGGCTCCGTATCATAAAATGCGATGAAACTTCCTTTCCTATTTTTTCTAGAAAATAGGATTTTATAGCGCCGGAATTAGGGTCAACGGAGGCTCGTGGGCTCCACTACCCACCATGGCGCGCCAGAGGGGGTGGCACGCCCTGGGGCCAAGTGGGCAGTTGGCCCCCCTCTAGTGGGTCTAGGTTCCAGTAATTTTATTTATTTCAAAATAATTCTCCAAAAAGTTTTGTCCAATTCTGAGAACTTTTATTTCTGCACAAAAAACAACACCATAGTAGTTCTGCTGAAAACAACGTCAGTCCGGGTTAGTTTAATTCAAATCGTGCAAATTAGAGTCCAAAACAAGAGCAACAGTGTTTGGAAAAGTAGATATGATGGAGACGTATCAGCCGGCACACCTACTCTCTCTCTCTCTCTCTCTCTCTCTCTTAAAAACAAACATGTGGGCCCAACTGTGAGTGACTCAGCCTACCTCCGAAGCGGTTTGTAAGTGGAAGCCGCATCCCGAGGAACCAACTTCAGCCGATGCGCCACATTGTAGCAGGTTGATCGCCCCTTCGGCTTGCCTGGTCGTGGCTATTTAAGTCGTGTGCCGGCGACGCACAGAGGACACCCCCCTCAGGCACCATCCCCCTCCCCTTCCACACACCATGCCCTAGCCACTCCTCCTCTCTGAGCCCAGAGGTGAGGCGAAGTCATGGTACTCCGTGCTGGCAGGCGGAGTCGGTGGAAGCACTGCGTCCGGTGGTTCTTGGCACCACCAATATCACTCTCTGGGCCCTTTGGCATCCACGACGGCCGGCTCCTTTGCCAAGGAGGAGATCGTCATCTCCTACATTGACGAGGAGGACCAGACGCCGTAGCAGCGGCCATGCCTCCTCTCGGGGGCCGCTGTGAAGGACGCAAAAGTTGTCTGTCAGATCAAGATAGTGACGGAGCGTTTGCTCTGTCACATAGGCCCGCTTCCACCATCATCGGCGTGCATCAAGGTGCAGCCGCCGTCCCCGCCGCGCCATCACGTGAAGCACGAGCCGGCATCCCAGCTCTAGGTTGTCATGGACGAGCCAACCTCGCCCCAGCGCAACCGCGGTATCCAGATTGCACACTGCGTGAACGACGAGTCGTCGTTGCCCACACACAACCCCGGTGTCCAGGTCGGACGTCGCGTCAAGGACAAGTCGGTGTCCCCGCCCCGCAGTCGGTACGCCCGCATGGATGGGCCCTCGTCGCCACCACACCTTCATCTCCGCGCCGTCAAGGAGGAGCTGCCACTGGCGATCACAAAGTCATGGGGTCGCCTCCTCCAGTACCTCGGAGGAGGAGGTTACGGCGTTGCCTCAGGCTCGAGGGTCGTCGTATCTGAGGCGGAGCACACGATGAGGCAGCAGGCGAGGTACGACCAACGCAATGCCGGTCACCGCTCCGCTACGCCAAGAGCGACGTGTCCCGGGAATGGGTCTGCAACGACCTTGACCTCGCCGCCGTGTGGGCACTCGACCGCTCCATCACCACCCCGGAGACGGCCGCCAGGAGCCGCCACTGCCTTGACGGCGAGGAGTGCCCCGCCAAAGCCGGCCACGACAAGGCCGCCGCCAATGCTCTGAAGGCTACGTCGGCAATGGCCACGACGGCCCTCCGCACCATGCAGCAGGAGGCGGAGCGGCTGCCTGCCGCTCGGACAAGGTTGTCGCGGCCCTCCGGCGTCGTTCGGCCGCGACGACACGAACGGAGACGGCGGTGTGGCAGGGTACGGCGGCCACGCGTACGAGGTGGTAGTCCGGTATAAGGTAATTTTTTAGTTTTTTTGTCAATATCGTCATTTTCATGTAAATTATAACCGAATCTGAATGAAATCCGTCGTGTTTGCATGATTTTTTTCCCAGTTAGTTCAAAATGTTGTTTGAATGTGTGGGAGCAGCGTTGGATGGCGGCTGGCATCAGTGTACATGGATTGCCTCTGCGGACAGATGCCAGAGCAAATTTACGGGTCAGCGTCGGAGATGCCCTTATATAGTTTTTATTTTTTGAAAAATTGACACAAAAGTAAGTGAAATGAAGTATAATATACGCTAAAAAAATGAACACTACGCTAAAATAAAATTGAACGGGCAAAGCAGATTTTTATGATCTAGCGTGATGCCGAACCCAATTTGAAACGGTCGGTCCGTTGGAGTTGCTCTTAGTTCGACCCCGTATTAATTTATGCTCAAGCTTCACCGCGTCTCGGACGTGCACACAGCGGCACAGCCCGGCGCCAGGCAGCACAGAAGAAACATCGTCTACACGTGCATGTGAGCCACACATCCAATCCAAGGGTAACGAGGATGCGCAAAAAATACTCAAACGGAGTGATGCATATTGCAAGTGGCAAATAACCAAATTTCTCTGCAAAACCAGAGACCTTTGTTCCAAATTGTTTCACAATTTCACGGCTGAGTTTGCCTGAAATCCCCAACTTCTTGCAGGGAGAGCTAGCAAAACCACAAAACCATATGTACCGTGCACGGTGCACCTCCCTCCTACGAAGTTCACCTACCATTACAATCTTGGTGCTGCTATTGAGTAAACGTCGCCGCAAGGAACATGTCATCCTCGGTCCCGACCCAGCCGCAGCTACCGCAGCGCTCGCCGCCACGGCAGCACTCGTTCACGCCGCCGAACTTCCTCGCTTGCACGGCTACGCGATCGGCAGCCGCTACGGCGTGGACGACCTTGACCTCAACGAGCAACTTGGGCGCCTTGCACCCGCCGCCCAGCTCCCGGCCCGCCGGCGAGAGTCTCAGCCAGCTCTCCGCCGACGCCGATTCCGCGCCCGTCGACAAGGCGTGATCGGCTCGCGCCAGCACGCGCGACGACGGCCTCCCTCTCCCTGTCCCCAGGAACGCCGCCAGCCCGGACGACGACGAGCGCGGCCTCCACCGGAGCTCGAACGCGACCTTGACCGGCGAGGCGACGGCCCCGCCGTTGGCCGCCAGCTGGAAGCGCACGCGCTCGCCCCAGAGAACGTCGTCGCCCCCGGCGCCGCACGGGACCTCGCGCGTGTCCACGCGGATCCGGCGCCTCCCGTCGCCGGCCGGGACGTAGTACCTCACAAAGAGGCCGCCCTCGAGCCGTGCCTCGACGCCGGCGACCCGGACGACCTTGACGTCGAACTCCAGACTCGGCTGCCTCCACAGGGTCGGCATGCTTCTACTTCTCCTCAAGTGTCGAATTAAACTATGTACTCTGTCTGATGGTTGCTGAGCGAGCAGTGGGGTAACTGAGCTTGAACTGAATCTTTCTAGGAAGGAGGCGCTTATATAGGAATTTGTTGGGTTGGGAGGCCGCAAGTGGAACTAGTTATGCATATCCAAGTGCTCAGTGGCGCGCCGGGGGTTCAAGGGGATATGCACGCACGCAACGCATAGAGGATGCCGCATGGAGTAGTCGCTTTAAGTCGCGACGGCAGCCATGCAAAACCACATGGCTGAAAATGAAACGGCCCTGGCTTTCCCGAGGGAACCAAGCCGCGCGTGCCATTGGAGTTGAAACGGCCCTGTAAACTCAGAGAGAGAGGAAGTACCTTTTACGGGTGGGGTTGGAGCAAAGGAGGATCCTCTAGTGGCACTTCAGGAAGATAGAATCATTCTTCATGTCAGTTCTCAGGTGAACCGCCCAAGTAACCTGCTTCGGCTATCCTAGAGATAACGGTGCCGCTATCTACCAGAGCATCGCCGCTAGTTCGCGCTTGGATGTAAAAGTACTTGTGTCACAAACCGAAATGCGTCGTACAGCCAAGGAAGGTTTCGCACAGCGTGACATAGCATGCTATGTGGAGAATTGAATTGGGGGATAAATGATGCAGCCCAAGGCAGTAGAAGTGAAGGAGGCCCCGGAATTGAAAAAACCTTGAATAAGTAAGAGGACGAAGCATACCATCTAGTTTTTTTTTCCGCAAAAAAAAAAAGGACGAAGCATATCATCTAGTTTTCCTGAGGAATGGGGACGAACTCCTGAACGGTGTCCTGGCCAATGGCGATGAACCCCGGACACTCGTAAGCTACCTTTGTTGGTGGCAGGTACCCGGCGCGGGAGATCCGGTCTAGCTGACCCTGCTATCTGAAGGGGGCAAAGGCCAGAAGAGAAGAACATCCCAGAATAACCGAGGTGTGTCCAAAATTAAAGACCGGTACCTATATAAACCGAGGTGTAGGGCTCGTAGAGAGGCACAACAATTTCAGGGTAGCTCGACTGTATTATACATACTCCATCCAAATGCAATAAAACACAAGTAGGACGTAGGGTTTTATCTCCCATGAGAGCCCGAACCTAGGAAAAACTCATGTCTTTGTTATCATCATCTCAAGACCCTTAGTTCAGGACCTACTACTCGAGATGTGCCAGATTTTGCTCTGAGAGTTCATATCATTGAAGTCCTTCAATCTGTAAAGACAGAAGATGATATCTTGCTTTTGCATAAGAAAACAAACATTTGCAAACGAATTTGTACCTTTTTGCACCAACATACTATTGATCTCTTGCTTTTTCTGATTGAACCATGCTTAAAGATTGATGTTCCTTTTCGAGAGGAAGATAAGAACAAACAAGAAGTAAGAAAAATAACATAACAATGGCTGAATGAATCGCTTTTGCTCATCTCTTCTATATATTTTTGTTCCTTCCCGTTTTCTATTTTTAATCGTCCCCACATAACAGGTACCAGACCCCACACCAACAAGTATATCGACATGATATACAAATGCAGTATGTGTATACATAAGCCATCTCGTGAATATTGGCGCGGATCAACGGCGCTGGATCCGCGTGTCCCTGTACCTGCATGCTATAAATTCTCTCTCCAGACGCCTCACCTGTTAAAAACTTATCATTATGCTTTTGCTTCCACCGTATTCATCGACAAAATATCGTGTGGATGTCATACCATACTCTGGACTATACTTTCCACCAAGCTATGCACCAACGCAAATGATTGACATGATAGGCCCATATTGCTCAAGAGGCCATGTATTTTTTATATGACGCACAATACACAAAAAAAAATAGTTCAACTTGTAGTTTGTTATATACTACTTCAAATGTAAGATGTTTTGCGAGCTATGTTAGTAGCCCATAGTGTTTAGGCCCGGTTTAGATTAAAAGATTTAGGGAAGGGAGGTCACAAATGCTGAAATGGAGCTCTTCAGGGGCTCCTTAGATCTGTATGCAAGCAGACTAAAGTTAGTTGCACTATGATTGTTACCTCTTGTGTTTTATAATGTACTGTACTACTATGAAAAAAAGTCACAAAAAAGTTAAATTCAAACGGACGCTAAAATAAACAAAAAATGACTGGGCAAACGGGATCTTTTATGATCTACCGTAATGCCAAACCCTACTTTAGTACCGTAGTCTTCTAATAAACTAAAAAAAGGGCTATTCGCAAAAAAAAAAAAAGGTCTAGTGCATGATCCACTTAGTTCGACCCCCGTCTTAATTTCCGTTGAAGCTTCACGGCTGCGCGCCGCGTCTCCGATGTGCACACCGCGCAGGGCCGCCGGGCAGCGCCTGAGCGCGGAAGAACAATCGTTGGCACGTCATGTGCATGGCAGCCACACATCCAAGAGCGACGAGGAAGCGCAAAAATACCAGAACCGAATTTGGCATCGTGTTCAAAATTTGTTCATATTTCACGCCCGAGTTTGACTGAAATCGACAACTGCTTGCTGGAAGAGCTCTACTACGAAGTTCACCGACCATCAGAATACTGGTATTGCTATTGAGTAAACGTCGCTGCCAGGAACATGTCCTCCTCGGTCCCGACCCAGCCGCAGCTACCGCAGCGCTCGCCGCCACGGCAGCACTCGTTCACGCCGCCGAACTTCCTCGCCTGCACGGCCACGCGATCGGCAGCCGCTGCGGCGTGGACGACCTCGACCTCGACGAACAACTTGGGCGCCTTGCACCCGCCGCCCAGCTCCCTGCCCGCCGGCGAGAGTCTCAGCCAGCTCTCCGCCGACGCTGATTTTGCACCCACAGACAAGGCGAGCTCGGCCCGCGCCAGCACGCGCGACGACGGCCTCCCTGTCCCCAGGAACGCCGCGAGCCCGGACGACGACGGGCGCGGCCTCCACCGGAGCTCGAACGCGACCTTACCCGGCGCGGCGATGGCCCCGCCGTTGCCCGCCAGCTGGAAGCGCACGCGCTCGCCCCAGAGCACGTCGTCGCCCCCCGCGCCGCACGGGACCTCGCGCGTGTGCACGCGGATCCGGCGCCTACCGTCGCCGGCCGGGACGTAGTACCTGACGAAGAGGACGCCCTCGAGCCGCGCCTCGACGCCGGCCACCCTCACGACCTTGACGTCGAACTCCAGACTCGGCTGCCTGCACAAGGTCGCCATGCTCCTCTCTCTCGAGTCTCGACAGGTGTCAAATTAAACTATGTGTTGTATGCTGGTTGCTGAGCGAGCGGTGGGGTAGCTGAGCTTGAACTGAATCTTTCTTGGAATGGGGCGCTTATATAGGGCTTTGTTGGGAGGCCGCAAGTGGAACTACTTATGCATATCCGAGTGCTCAGTGGCGCGCGCGACCATCAAAGGAAGGGGTCAAGAGGATATGCACGCATAGCGCATAGAGGATGCCGCATGGGAGCAGTCGCTTTAAGTCGCCATGGCAGCCGTGCAAAACCACATGGCTGAAAATGAAACGGCCCTCGCTTTCCCCAGGGGAGCGAGCCCCGAGCCAGTGCGGGTGGGGGGGGTGAGGGATGAGGCCGGGTGAACTCGAGTTACCCTTGGGCACGTCAAGGGCTGCCTGGCCATAGGCACGGCGCAAGAGTGGCGGGCGGGGGGCTGACGGGGATGGCCATGGTGACTGATCACGTTCATATATTGGTTATAAACTAGTACGTGTGCTGGAACGATCGGACGCAGCAACCCTTGCGCCTTTCTTACATGCGTAGATTGCTGATAGCTACCAGCCCCGCTGCACTCAGATTCTGGCTTCGTAGTTCTTGGGGCGCACTCAAGTTTTTTATATTGAATTGAGTAAATGTTGAGTTGTGTGTAACGGGCTTTGATGCATGCCCATGTAATGAGGATCACGGGCCTGCGTGCCCATTGACTCGGGCTGTGCCCGCTGTATATATATGTACACTTGAGGAATAAACACACAGAAAATATTCTCCAACTTGGTATCAGTTACCAGGCCCCCGTTTCTGTCGCCATGACCCTCCCCGGCTCCTCTTCCGCCGCCGGCGACACCTCCACCTCGCCAGGATCGCTCTCTTCGTCAGCAACTGCTCCGGCCACATCCCCGGCGACGTCCCCGGGCTCCACTCCCTCCCTCTTCTCCGGTGCCTCCGGCAGCTCCATTCCTTCCCAGTTCGCCCCTCTGTTCACCTCCTCCCCACCTGCGCCGCCCGCCCCAGCTCCTCGCCACCCCATCTTCTTCGATCACATCTCGAACCACATCAAGTTCCTCCTCAATCCGGCGGAACACAACTACCACAAATGGAAATCCTTCTTCCTCCTCGTTCTCGTTCGCTATGGCGTCACATATCTCATTGAGCACCCCCCACCACCCAACGCCGATGCCCAGTACAGAGAGCTGGACGCCCATGTGGTGCTTTGGATCTACGCCACCCTCGCCGATCCGCTCATCGACCACGTCGTCGGCGCCACCACCACTCATGCCCTCTGGACCAAGATCCAGGATTTCTTCCTCGCAAATCGGGCTGCGCGTTTCATGGTCCTCAACCGCCAGTACCGTAATCTCAAGCAGGGCGACCTCTCCGTCACCGAGTACGCTCGTCGCCTGAAGATGCTCACCGACGGCCTCGCCGACATCGACCATGCCGTCAAGGAGGTGGACCTCACCACCCAATTTCTTCACGGCCTCGACAAACGGCTTGACACCATCCGTGTCGTCCTCGGCGACCAGGCATCCACCATGCCCTTCGACACCGTGCTTTCCCGCGTCGTCCTGGCGGAGGAGTCCCAGGCCCAGCGCGCCGCCGAGGAGAGCGCCTCCGCGTTCGCTCTCCCTCCCGCCCCTTCTGGCGGTGATCCCTCCGGCTCCAGCTCGCGCTCCTAGGGTGATCGCGGCGACCGCTCGGGCGATCGCGCCTCCGATCGGACTCAGGCTCCGGCTCCACCCCAGCAGCAGACCCGCGGCCGTGGTGACCGTGGCGACGGTGCCGACCGTGGCCGCGGACGCGGACGAGGGCGTGGTCGTGGCCGCCACGACTCTGCTGGCCGCGGCAACCCGTCGCAGCCCGCTCCATTCACAGGCTACTTCGCTCCTTACGGGATGGCGCTCCCTCTGCCTCGCCATGGTTGGGTGCCGCCCAACTCCGCCGGGGTTCTCGGCCCCCGGCCCGGCTCCCACGCTCACGCCTACCAGATGTACCAGCCGGCACCACCTCCGTCCTCGCCATACTACCCGACTGCACCGCCATCTTGGGAGCATCTTGCCATGTTGAACGCTGCCTACAGCAATGGCGGCATCCCTCCCGCTCCGTCGACGGACTGGTACCTCGACAGTGGCGCCTCCTCCCACATCACCGGCAACCCAGGTACACTCACCTCGTCCAGTTCTTCTTTAAAGCATGTACCTACTAGCATTCTTGTCGGCAATGGCCAACACCTTCCCGTCACTGCCACTGGCTCTGCCCTCTTGCCGCACGATTTTCGTCTCTCCAATGTCCTTGTTTCTCCGCATGTAGTCACTAGCCTAATTTCCGTTTGCCAGTTTACTAAAGAGAATTCTTGCTCAGTTGAGTTTTACCCATGTGGTTTTCTTGTGAAGGATCTTCGAACACGGCGGGTTCTCATGATCTCCATTAGCAACGGCGGCCTCTACCCATTCACCGGCCATAAAGCGTCTCCGGCGTCTGCCCTCCTAGCCACCGCACCCTCGGACTTGTGGCACCGCCGGCTTGGGCATCCCGGTGCTCACACGCTATCTACCTTAGCTAAAACCTTTCTTCCAGATTGTAATAAAGAGGCTCATTCGCCATGTAACGCTTGCCAACTTGGCCGCCAGCCTCGCCTTCCTTTTTCTTCTTCGTTTAGTAAATCTTTTGCACCTTGATCTCATTCATTGTGATTTGTGGACCTCACCAGTTGTAAGTTTCTCCGGCTACCAATATTATCTTGTTGTGTTGGATGATTATACTCACTATTCATGGTCTTTTCCCCTCCGCAACAAATCTGACACGTCCAACACCCTCCAACGTTTCTTCTCCTTCGTCCACACTCAATACAATGTCGTGATCAAAGCAATGCAATGCGATAACGGTGGCGAGTTCATCAACACGTCTCTACGTACGTTTTTCTCCTCGAACGGCATTGTCTATCGCTTTTCCTGCCCACACACATCTCCCCAAAATGGCAAAGCAGAACGCCTTCTTCGCACAACCAATGATATTGTTCGCTCCCTCCTCTTCCAAGCGAATCTCACTCCTCCATTCTGGGTCGAGGCACTTCACACCGCCACATACTTACTGAACAGGCGCCCCTCTCGTGTTATAGCCACAGTCACGCCATATTTTCTTCTCCATGGCACTCATCCCACGTATGACCACTTACGAGTGTTTGGTTGTTTATGCTTTCCCAACACCACGTCAACCATGGCCCACAAACTATCCCCACGCTCTGTCCGCTGCATTTTCCTCGGCTATCCCCTCGAACACAAGGGGTATCGCTGTTTTCACCTGGAGTCCCGACGCGAGATTGTGTCCCGACACGTCGTTTTCGACGAAACCTGTTTTCCGTACACAACGCCGCACCACACCACGTCCACAGAAGATCCTGCCCACCAAATCTCTGCTCCCAGGTCTCTGCCCAATCCGGATACCTCGGACCCGTCGCTATCCGCTGGTCCCGATCCGCCTCCCTCGGATACCGCACCTCCGGGCCCCACCCTCCCATGCAGAACCACGCGCGCCCGTCGCGACCCATCCACCCAGCCTGGCTCCACCACGCGCACTCCTCCTATTGGCCGCTCCCGCCGGTCCCCCACTACCGCCCAGGTCGCGCCAACCTCCACCCAATCATCGCCCCCACCTGCCCACTCCCCTGCGCCCAGATCTACCTCGCTCCCTGCGCCCCGCGACTCGGATGCGTCCGCTGCCAGCCCCACCGAATCTCCCTCGGGATCCCCCCCATGCACGCCTCCGACTCGTGTTCCACGCCACGCCGTTCCCATTGCACCACCACACAATGCACATAAAATGTCCACTCGTGCCAAATCGGGTTTTTGCATGCCCCGTCGACTTTTTCTCGCCGATTCTTCCTCCGTTCCCATC
Source organism: Triticum dicoccoides (assembly GCF_002162155.2). Taxonomy (NCBI): domain Eukaryota; kingdom Viridiplantae; phylum Streptophyta; class Magnoliopsida; order Poales; family Poaceae; genus Triticum; species Triticum dicoccoides. The sequence continues at coordinate 500,206,879 of NC_041383.1, forward strand.
TCACCCATCCCACCCACATACAAGACAGCCCTCAAAGACCCACATTGGCGACAAGCTATGTTAGATGAATACAATGCTTTAATGAATAACTCTACGTGGTCTTTGGTGCCTAAGCCTGCAGGTGTTAATGTGGTCACGGGGAAGTGGATATTTCGTCACAAGTTCAACGTGGATGGCTCCTTGGCACGATACAAAGCTCGGTGGGTGGTGCGCGGGTTCACACAACGCGAGGGTGTGGACTATGATGAGACGTTTAGCCCGGTGGTCAAGCCGGCTACTATTCGTGTGGTGTTGAGCATAGCCACATCTCACTCTTGGCCAATCCACCAATTGGACGTAAAGAATGCCTTTCTCCACGGCGATCTCAACGAGCTCGTTTACTGCTCTCAACCATCCGGTTTTGTTGACCCCTCTCGTCCGGATCATGTGTGCCGTCTCCATAAGTCTCTCTATGGTCTCAAGCAAGCGCCTCGCACGTGGTTTCTCCGCTTTCAGGTTTTTCTCCTCTCTCTTGGGTTTCATGGCTCCAAGAGTGACACTTCCCTCTTCATTCTTCATCGCGGCACGTCCATTGCATATCTACTTGTGTACGTTGATGATATCATTTTGATCGCCAATACCCCTCAAACACTTAGCGCCATCATTGCTGCCCTCAAGGCCGAGTTCTCCATGACTGATATGGGCCCTCTCCATCACTTTCTTGGCATTAACGTCACATCCACCTCCTCGGGGCTTTTTCTCAGTCAGCAACAGTACACCCTGGAGATTCTCGAGCGTGCCAACATGCTCCATTGTAAGCCTGTATCCACCCCCATCGATACGAGCTCCAAACTGTCCGTCTCTGCCGGTCAGCTTCTCTCCAACCCCACGTACTACCGCAGTCTTGCCGGTGCCTTGCAGTACCTCACCTTGACTCGCCCGGACATCTCCTATGCCGTGCAACAGGTATGCCTCTTCATGCATGAGCCACAGGATAGTCACATGCAGCTAGTCAAGCGCATCCTTCGCTATCTTCAAGGCACATCTCACTACGGTTTACAGTTCTTCAAGTCCTCCACTACCGATCTCATCGCCTACACCGACGCGGATTGGGCCGGGTGCCCCGATACACGCAAGTCCACTTCAGGGTTTTGCGTTTTCCTTGGCTGCAACCTTGTCTCTTGGTCCTCCAAGCGACAGGCCACCGTGTCACGATCTAGTGCGGAGGCTGAGTATCGGGGTGTTGCTAACTGTGTTGCTGAGTCTTGTTGGTTACGCCAACTCCTTCACGAGCTCAAGTGTCCACCACCGCGTGCCACAGTCGTCTATTGTGACAACATCAGTGCTTCTTACCTCGCCTGCAATCCGGTCCAACACCAACGCACCAAACACATCGAGATAGATCTACATTTTGTTCGCGATCGTGTTGCTTTCGGTGATGTTCGTGTGTTGCACGTCCCGTCGAGTTCTCAGTTCGCTGATCTGTTCACCAAGGGCTTGCCATCTCCGGTGTTCCATGAGTTCCGTTCCAGCCTCAACGTCCAAGCAAATGGAGTTCCAGCTGAGGGGGGGTGTTGAGTTGTGTGTAACGGGCTTTGATGCATGCCCATGTAATGAGGATCACGGGCCTGCGTGCCCATTGACTCGGGCTGTGCCCGCTGTATATATATGTACACTTGAGGAATAAACACACAGAAAATATTCTCCAACTGTAAAAGTGGTAAAGCCTCCGTGGTCTGAATCGGATTCAGATAACTACAATAGGATTAGGATCCTGTGATGCAGATGAGATTATTAATTATGCATGTGTCATTTGCTGTGCGGTTAATGTAAAGGATTGTTGGGGGTAAAGAACAGGTAGCTTAGTTCTAGTAGTATCGTTCTAAACTTCTAATCCTTCGTTTTGACGACAGTAGTAAGCTGATCGAATTTTTTTTTGCGGGATAATAAGTTGATCGACTGCCTCCATATTTCACATGTGTATGATTGCCACGCCGACGTTTAGGTGTGCGGCAATGACGCTCTCTCTGCATATCGATGCGTCCAACATTCACCGGCGACAAGAGACGGCGTATCTATTTTGAACGTTGCTATGAAGGTATACCATCACGTTTCTGCTCCGGTGCTCCCCCCGGTTGAACGCGAGGGGGAGAAACACAAGGACGGCTGAGATCTGTCAAAAACTCTTCGTGAAGAGGGGCACGATCGTCTTTTTATGCCCGAGGAGAGCGCGCGTACAGCCCTGTAGAAGCCCGCACCGGCGCGCGTACAGCCTTGTACAAGCCCGCACCGGCCCGATTACTTTTGTACACTGAGGGTATACATGTATTGTACATGGGCGATTCGTTTTCCCTTGTCACGTGCTGCGGTCGTGGGCGTGGGCGGCGGCGGTCGTGGGCTAGCCACGCGGCCACGCGGCACACAAAAACTTCCAAAAACGTCACATCCTATAAAGAGGGAGGGGAACCACCACCAGCCGCATCGCCCCCACCATTTACCCCCAAATCGGCTCAGTCCCTCTCTCCTTGCCGCATCGTCTCCCCCTCGTCTCCATCGCCCCGCCACCGCACCTACTTGCTCAACCCCACCGCCTCCCTCTCTCCGGCAGGTTCTCTCAGGCTTCGATGGAGCAAGGTCGTGGCGCTGCCGTCGCTGCGCACGGAGATGTGGTCGAGGGCGCGGAGACCGCCGCAGATGCCGTCCAAGAAGTTGTCGTCGTCGGCAGTGCGGGAGATGCTGCACCCGCAGTCGCTGGATCGGTCCCTGCGGCGGCAGATCTGGTGGCGCAGGGGGTGATGGGCTCGGACTCCGTCGTGGCAGACCTGGTGGTGACGGCGTCTGGCGGCGCACTGGATGTAGGTGCGGAGGCGAGCGGCAAGCAGGTGGTGGATGTGGTAATGCTTCTCGTTCCCCTCTTTTCATACTTGTAGAAGATAAGCAGAAGATTTAGTAGATGGGGTTTTTTATAGTAGATTTGTGATTGATTGTGGCACCCCCTTCTGCTTGTTAGGGTTTTTTGATTGAATGGTGAACCCCATTCCAGAGTTAGGGTTTTTTCAAGTTGATTCGTGATTGAATGCTAGAGACATCATAATGAGAGTTAGGTTATTTATATTAGAATCTGGATTGCCGCATGTGCCCAGATTCTGTCCTGTGCTATATATTTTGTTAGATTTGTTGTGCATATTCACTCAGTGGGCCACGACAGGGGCTGAGCAGCTACCCAGTGTATCTATTAAAGTTGATATTGTAGAAATGAGGTTTAAATCCTACTTTCTGTGATAGAAGTGTATCAATTAATTGTTGAAATGAACACAGTACGTTTAACTAGTGCACAATTTCAAAATAGTTAGGAGCTTCACTTCATTATCCATAAACTCAAATTGTAGGTAGGTTTATTTTTGATCTGTAGGATTCCTGTACTTATAAAGTGAATCATAAGTAGGTTTGCTAGACATGCAACTATGCCAGATGACCAACTCATATTAAATTGTTGTTGCATAACTCCATGCATGAATGTCATATGAATCATCCAGTAGATGTAGTAGTTAGGGTTTTTTAATTAGATGTTTAGTTAGGGTTTTCTTGTATTGGATTCATTTATAGCCAGTTATATGTATGATCTATGATTGAATCATCCAGTAGATGTAGTAGTTATGGTTTTTTAATTAGTTGATTAGTTAAGGTTTATTTGTATTATTCATTTATAGACAGTTATATAGATTATGTGATTGAATGATGTAGTAGATGTACTAGTTAGTGTTTCTTAATTAGATGTTTAGTTAGGTTTCTTTTGTATTGGATTCATTTATAGGCAGAGATAAATGTAATTAAATGGTGTGACTGAATGATGCAGTAGAAGTAAGAGTTATGATATTTTAATTAGATGTATGAGTTAGTGTTATTTATTGTGGATTCATTTATATCCAATGATATATGTAAGTAAATTTTGTGATTCAATGTTACAGTGGATCTAGGAGTTAGTGTTTTTTAATTAGATGCTGGAGTTAGGGTATTTTAATTAGATGTAGGAGTTAGGCTTCACCATTTCACTTATTCTGACATATGAGTGCTCATTAAGAACTGCTCTGAACTAATTATTTATTAATATTTACAAATGAAATGAAAACCTGACATGTTTGTGAAGTTATATATAAAGGTCCTATTTGCATTGTCTGTCAAAAACTGCTATCTCATTGGTTAATAAGAGAGGAATGATATTCATTTATACCTTCATATGCATGTTGAAAAGCAAAATCTGAATTTGTATATCCATATGAATGAACTTGTATGTTCATAATCCTATTGTTTAGTATCTATATAGCTTCATATATAGTCTATGAATTAGTTGTTGAATTATACATACCATGTGTAACTTGTGCACCTTTTCAATATAGTTAGGAGCTTTCCATCATTATGCAAAATCAACTTGTTTGTAATGACATTATTTGAACTGCAATTCAATTCCTTGTAAATGACTTGCTTGGTTGACAATATAGCAGAAGGAGGATCTTGTTGGCAACAAGAGGAAGTGGGACTCATCTGGGTACTACCCTTATGACAGTGATGAGGATGAGCCGTACGAGGTAAGGCCTAGTTGAAATGTTATTTGTGCATTGAGTTAGTGTTAGATGTTTATAGTATTTGAATGCATAATGTATTAATGTCAGTCATTAATGTGTGCAGTATGAATCTGGAGATGATGTGGTCGAGGGGAACATCGAGTCCTTTGAAGAGAAGGAGGAGTTGAAGATCAGGGCCCAAGGACCTGCTAAGTACTACAACTGGATGAATAGAAAGTACCGGTGCCCCTACTGCAGCAAGCCCAAGCCCAGGTCTGGGTTATTGGAGCATCTGATGGAACATTGCCGGGCTACATCGATGTCCAGTCATGACTACAAGATCATTGGTCAGCATTCTGCCCTCCTGAAGGTCCTGAGAAACCCTGATCATTAGTCGTACATCATGCTGATCATCGGAAGCTAGATCTGGGTCTAAACTGCTAGAAAACTTGCTATTTTAATGTAATGTAATGTAATGTATTGTGTGTTTGAACTGGATGTGTTGTGAACTGCCTGCTACCTATTAGAATGCTATCTATATATGTGTGGCCTTATCTTTATTGGTGGTGAATGCTTCCTTCATGTTTAGTTGTTGTTTCGATGGTGCAATGATCACAAATGGCGCTTTAGTGTTGCTTGAGACATGCTGCAACACTTGTCTATGTTGTGGGCAAGTGCAACATGTTGTGCCCATGTGCCAATTATACCAAATATTGAATGTGGCAATGTTCCAAAATGGTTGTCATGAATTATAGTACATGGGGTTTAGTAAAGTTACTGATAATTGTTCATCCTCACACATTCCATCAACGCATAATTTGAATAAGAAAAAAGATCAAATGTTCCATCATTTGAACCTATGTTGCAATTAGAGAGCAAATATTCCATCATCAAAGTGTGAAGGAATTAAATGTAAATTTGGAAGAGTAATGTAATACTAGTTAAAAATAATGTGTGCAAAAAAAGGAATTTGAAATAAGATCTACTTTATTTTGTAATAAAGTTATATTACCCTACTTATTAGAATTTTTGAAAATGTCACTTATTTATATGAAAAGAAAATATAAATATTCAAAATGATGTGTGTGCCAAAGTTGGCTATGAAAGAAAATATAAATATTCAAAAAGATGGCTATGAAAGAAAATTTGGAAAAAGAATATTTTACAATGCCCCCCTGAGGTATAGACCGATGTTTTGACCAGTCAGTCTAGAGGGCATTATAAATTAATAAAAAATTCAAAAAATAGAAAACCTTGGAAAACCACCTTTGTTTGTGCAATAGATCATGTGTGCCAAAGTTGAGGTCATTTGGAGGTGGTCGAAAAAATGACCGCATTCCGGAGGGGCCATTTGGTCTAACTTAAGCCAGTTTTTGAAAAAAAATGTGATTTTTCCCACCACCTCCAAATCACACAAACTTTATTGAACATGGTGACCCACATATGCCAATCATGGCTATGAAAGAAAATTTGGAAAAAGAATATTTTACAATGCCCCCCTGAGGTATAGACAGATGTTTTGACCAGTCAGTCTAGAGGGCCTTATAAATTAATAAAAAATTCAAAAAAATATAAAACCTTGGAAACCCACCTTTGTTTGTGCAATAGATCATGTGTGCCAAAGTTTAGGTCATTTGGAGGTGGTCGAAAAAATCATCGCATTCCGAAGGGGCCATTTGGTCTACTTAAGCCAGTTTTTGAACATAGGTGATTTTTTCCACCACCTCCAAATCACCCAAATTTTCTTGTACATGATGGCCCACATGTGCCAAACATGCCTATCAAATAAAATTTGGAAAAAGAATATTTTACAAGGCCCCCTTGAGGTATAGACCGATGTTTTGAGCAGCCAGTCTAGAGGGCGGTATCAATTCAAAAAAAATCAAAACAATATAAAACCTTGAAAACCTAGCCTAGTTTGTGCAATAGGTCATGTGTGCCAAAATAGAGGTGATTTGGAGGTCGTCGAAAAAATCACCGCATTCCGGAGGGGCCATTTGGTCA
>NC_041383.1:500213472-500215079 GCF_002162155.2 Triticum dicoccoides
GAGGTGATTTGGAGGTGGTCGAAAAAATCACCGCATTCCGGAGGGGCCATTTGGTAACTTAAGCCGGTTTTTGAACATAGGTGATTTTTTCCACCACCTCCAAATCACCCAAATTTTTTTGAACATGATGGCCCACATGTGCCAAACATGGCTATCAAATAAAATTTGGAAAAAGAATATTTTACAAGGCCCCCTTGAGGTATAGACCGATGTTTTGAGCAGCCAGTCTAGAGGGCAGTATCAATTCAAAAAAAATTAAAAAAATATAAAACCTTGAAAACCTAGCCTAGTTTGTGCAATAGGTCATGTGTGCCAAAATAGAGGTGATTTGGAGGTGGTCGAAAAAATCACCGCATTCCGGAGGGGCCATTTGGTTAACTTAAGCCAGTTTTTGAACATAGGTGATTTTTTCCACCACCTCCAAATCACCTAAATTTTCTTGTACATGGTGGCCCACATGTGCCAAACATGGCTATCAAATAAAATTTGGAAAAAGAATATTTTACAAGGCTCCCTTGAGGTATAGACCGATGTTTTGAGCAGCCAGTCTAGAGGGCAGTATCAATTCAAAAAAAATTAAAAAAATATAAAACCTTGAAAACCAGAATCAGGTGCATCTGATGATTCGTCGTTAAGGCCTGTCTCCGCGTCGGATTCACCGTAATAGTCGTATGCATTATGACATTCGGAAATGAACTGAAAAATACAACACAAATACATAATTACTTATCATATAATATTCCAGAATGAATTCAATTTGCATGCCAATAAATTTTTTCACTTACGTACCTGACTAATGTAATCTTCATTTGAGAGCTCCGAATTGTTTTCCTGACCATCATCATGCTCATCCATCTACAAATTTTCAACACAAAAATATAATGTTGTACGATGGCACCAATAAATTACAACATGGTAATGCCACTCACATTAAAATCTTCCCATTCGTTCCCATTCTCTGACTGATTTCCAAGATCTGAATTGTCATCATCTGACCAATCTTCTATCCAATCTTTCATCAGTTCTCCAAACTCCATGTCTACCATCATATCAGTTAACTCCTCGTCCGCCATTTCCTACAACAAATGATGAAAACATTATCAATGATGAAATATCAACACATAGCTAACGATCACGGATGTTCTGTAAACAACCCCAACCGAGGCCGTTCAGATCTGCCAAACCAAGCCAGGAAGATGGCCACGGCACCCGTCGTGATCACTTTCAGCAGCAATACAAAACCTAGCTAGATCTGTGATTACCTCTGCCGCTGGATACCTAGGTTAGCCGCCACATCAAATAATGATAGTCCTGGTGGACACAGCTGACGGCAACCGACGCTACGTGAATCCTACACTGAAGAAACCCAGATCACGAGGAGCAGCACTACCGGAACAAGATCCACGATTGCATGCGCCGCCGGGTAGGTAGGTTACCCTCCCCGCTAGGCTAACCACTATATCTGACGGCGGCAGTTCGTTCGATTGTTGCCGCGAGCGAGACTAGAGGGGTGCGGGGGGATGCAGGATGCGGTACCTGTGAGCGCTGGAGATTCACGATGTTGCCACGCCCGCTGTCCGACGAGATCGCCGGCGACGAGATAGCCG
>NC_041383.1:500215089-500218326 GCF_002162155.2 Triticum dicoccoides
TCCAAATCACCCAAATTTTCTTGTACATGGTGGCCCACATGTGCCAAACATGGCTATCAAATAAAATTTGGAAAAAGAATATTTTACAAGGCCCCCTTGAGGTATAGATCGACGTTTTTGAGCAGCCAGTCTAGAGGGCAGTATCAATTCAAAAAAAATCAAAAAAATATAAAACCTTGAAAACCTAGCCTAGTTTGTGCAATAGGTCATGTGTGCCAAAATAGAGGTGATTTGGAGGTGGTCGAAAAAATCACCGCATTCCGGAGGGGCCATTTGGTCTAACTTAAGCCAGTTTTTGGAAAAAGAATATTTGGAAAAACATGGCTTTGTTTGTGCAAGAGGTCATGTGTGCAAAAAAATGTGCATTGAATGCAAGTGAGCATGTGTATAATAAAAATACTAGGTGTTTTGAAGGTAGAAACATTAATTTGGCATATATGCAAAAAAATGTGCATTGAATGCAAGTGAGCATGTGTATAATTTAGTGTGTGATTTGAACAGGAGAATATGCCAAAAACACTTGGCAATATGCGAAAAAAGTGCCCACCTACCAGAACAGGTTCAATCATACACCACGGCCTGCATACGGCAAAAAAATGTGCATTGAATGCAAGTGAGCATGTGTATAATTTAGTGTGTGATTTGAACAGGAGAATATGCCAAAAACACTTGGCAATATGCGGAAAAAAAGTGCCCACCTACCAGAGCAGGTTCATTCATACACCACGGCCTGCATACGACTAGGAACCCAGGCTGTTCATGGGCCAGGATGCAGGCCCGTGGTGCAGAATAACTCTGCTGCTAGAAGGCCCCACGGGGCAGAGGTGACGAGAGTTAGGCAATGTACTGCCTGCATATGATGGAAGCTTGGGAGGGGAGTCGCAGCCGGGTATATAAACCGGTGCAGCGCTCTCTCGCTTGGCGAGGTGGGACTAAACTCCCACCACCCCACGGTTGTGCGCTGCTCTGTGCCCTGCGTGGCTCTGCCTTGGGCCCAATTTGGGCGGGCTGGCCCAGGGCACCTTACCCATGGCGCGCTGATCTGTGTTTTATAAATTACTTTGTTTTTCACTTCTTAACTTCAAAATTTATTTTCTTGTTTATATTTCTCATATTTAAAATCAAATCTCTTTTTTTTTATTTCTAATAGTGTTTACTAAAATAAAAAAAGTATGCCAAATTTTGTTGTGTTTTATTTCATTTGTTCGTTCTCTTTTTTATATTGATAGTATTTACGAAATATAAACAGAAATGGTGTGTTTTATTTCAATTCTTCATTCTAATATTTCTTATCTTTATTATATTTGAAATATTTGTAGTTTATAAGATAAAATGTTCTGTTTTATTTCACTTCTTCATTCTAAGATAATATATTGTCTTTTACTGCACTTATTCATTTAAATAATGTGTGATATAATGTTGTCTGTTACTTCACTTTTCATGGTTGTCTTTCCTAATTATAAATTTTCTTTTCTGTTTCATACTTGAAATATTATTAAATCAAATCTAGTTGGGACAATCGCATGTGTGCCTCCACTTGCAGCATATACTAGAAGCAGGTATTTCTTCTCGGTCTCACCAACGAATACCAAACTTTATGCACACCCTACCATGAGCATAGCAAGCATGCATGGCATCTATCGTTCATTTCGGACCCTCGATGTATTTTGTAGGTGTTTTGCATCGATAAAACCACATTGGCCATGCCCACATGCTCCCAAAAGGTTGAGGTCATCTCATGCATGCCGGACCATTCGGGTTTGCCGGAGGGCAAGTTTGAAAGAGGTTTTCCTTGCCAGTCCCACCAAATGTTCACAAACTATATGCACACCCTACCATGACCATGGCATGCATCTGGGAGGAGAAATCATACACGACGGCCTCATTTTGTTGAAATCTCATTAATAGCCATTCGTATTACATGTAAGTGTGCATGTGTAAAATTTATTATGTGATTTGAAGGTGAAAACATTAATTTAGTTTGTGTATTCAATGCAAGTGAGCATGTGTATAATTTACTTTGTGATTTGAAGATAAAAACACCTAGCAATATGCGAAAAAAGTGCCCACCTACCAGAGCAGGGTCATTAATTTATACACCACGGCCTGCATACGACTAGGAACCCAACGGTTCATGGGGCCAGGATGCAGGCCCGTGGTGCCGAATAACTCTGCTGCTAGTAGGCCCCACGGGGCAGACGTGACGAGAGTTAGGCAATGTACTGCCTGCATATGATAGGAGCTTGGGAGGGGAGTCGCAGCTTGGTATATAAACCGGTGCGGCGCTCTCTCGCTTGGCGAGGTGGGACTAAACTCCCACCACCCCACGGCTGTGCGCTGCGCTGCGCCCTGCGCGGCTTTGCCTTGGGCCCAATTCGGGCGGGCTGGCCCAGGGCAGCCTTACCCGCGGCGCACTGATCTGGCCCAGGGCAGCCTTGGGCCCAATTCTAATATTTCTTATCTTTATTATATTTAAAATATTTTTAGTTTGTAAGATAACATGTTCTGTTTTATTTCACTTCTTCATTCTAATTTTTTTTCTTCTTTTTATTTGAACTATTTTTTAAATGTAAGATAATATGTTGTCTTTTATTTCACTTCTACATTCTAATAGATCTTATCTTTTTTATATTTGAACTATTTTTTAAATGTAAGATAATACGTTGGCTTTTATCGCACTTATTCATTTAAATTTTTCTTCTGTTTTCTATATTCTCCTCTTTTCTTTGTTCTGACGGTTATAAATTTAAATAATGTATGATATAATGTTGTCTTTTATTTCACTATTCATGGTTGTCTTTTTCAATTATAAATTTTCTTTTCTGTTTCATACTTGAAATATTATTAAACTAAATGTAGTTGGGACAATCGCATGCATGCCTCCACATGCACCATGTACTAGAAGCAGGTTTACCTTCCCGGTCCCACCCAATGATCCCAAACTTTATGCATACCCAAGGATGATCATGGCATGCATGCATGACAAGTATCGTTCATTTCCGACACTCGAACCATTTTCTAGGGTTTATCCGGCGACAAAACCCTACAACAGTGCTCCCACGTGACGCAACGTGCGTTTTGTGTCCGAATTTGTGCACACCTTGCCGAGGGGACCACATTGGCCATGCCCACATGGTCCCAATAGTTGGGGTCATCTCATGCATGCCTCCACATGCACCATGTACAAGTAGGACCATTCGGGTCTGCCGGAGGGTAGGTCTGAAAGTGGTTTACCTT
>NC_041383.1:500218701-500290567 GCF_002162155.2 Triticum dicoccoides
GGTCCCACCGAATGATCCCAAACTTTATGCATACCCAAGGATGATCATGGCATGCATGCATGACAAGTATCGTTCATTTCCGACACTCGAACCATTTTCTAGGGTTTATCCAACGACAAAACCCTACAACACTACCCTCACGTGACGCAACGTGCGTTTTGTGTCCGAATTTGTGCACACCTTGTCAGGGGGACCACATTGGCCATGCCCACATGGTCCCAATAGTTGGGGTCATCTCATGCATGCCTCCACATGCACCATGTACAAGCAGGACCATTCGGGTCTGCCGGAGGGCAGGTCTGAAAGTGGTTTACCTTCCCGGTCCCACCAATTAACAAGTCATAAATAGGACAACATTTAATCATACATATTTGATATGAATTTGAAAAATATGAGAAGAAGTGATATGGAATTATGAAACATGGAAAAACAATTAGGAATAAGAAGGAGAAAACATAAAATAACAGGAAAACCTAATTAAAAGGGAAAGATGAACAGTACATTTGAATATATAATATTGCAGAACTGATAGAGATACTATAAATATTGTTGAACATATACAAGTATACAATAACTAATAGGTATCACAAATATTTTTTATTGAGGAAAGAAACAATGATATTAATTTTGAGGAAAAAACAATGTAGAGGTAGGTGTGCCGGCCCAGACCGCAAATAACTGTCCGATCCATATTGTGGGGGCCCACCATGCTGCGCTTTCCATGCACGTCGATCACGGGAGTAGTTGTCGTTCGGTTACACAATTCCGGGATCGTGCTAATCCTTATGTTCCTAATCCCTACGATTGAGGAGCACATTCAGCCTTGATTCAATGGAGGAACATATAGATCGCGTGATTGGCCACATGGAAGTTACGACGACCTAGGAGACGACCTCGTATATAATCTCAACCTCCTCGCACATGTCGTCGTCTAGATCGCCTCCTGTCGGCGAGTCGTCGACAGCTCCGTCCACCGCATCCCACACGCCACAAAACCCCGAGAAGATCAAGGTCGTCCCCACGTGCTGGCCGCCGTCGACGAACTACGTCGACAACGCATCGCCGACTTCTTTCATCTTCGTTGACCGATCAAGTAAGTTGTCCTCCTTACCTCGCGCCTTCATAGCAAGCTAGTTCTATCGTCTTGTTGCTCTCATGGACTTAAGTTTACCACATAGTTTCAAGTAGCTAGTATCAACTCGACTAGATGTGTTCTGACCAGAAGGCGTACATGAAATAAATCTTTCATATCAGGGTAGAATAGAGAAAAGCAAATCTCCCATGCTCGGGAGGTACCGTGCATGGAAGAGCCGTTGATTTTTTTGAAGATCCGATGCATATATGTGTTTATGACAACGAGAACTTTAAGACGAGACCACTTTTGAATATATTTTAACAAGTTTGAAGATTCATGTTCTGAATCATGATGAAACACTGTAAAATTAAGAAGAATCGGCAGCCAATGTAACATTATGATACACAATGTAACACGGCGAGCCATAGTGTTAGTTAGATTTTTTTTCTTTACGAAATAGAATGCAACATTATTAAAAAAATTGCATGGAACTAAAACAATTATACAAAACAAGATTGAAGCATGGTTATTTAGTTGTCTAAAAACTAACTTTCAAAAATATATTCAATATTAGTCTTGTTTTAAAGATCTTGTCGAAAAAAAAATTATGCAAACAGAATGTTATTTTTTATTGCCTCATATCAGCACACACTTGGGTGCATGTTGCTGTATACATGGTGCTAGTTTTATATTTGCATTAGTGTTATTTTTGTATTTTTGTTTGCTGCTGCCAGAAAGTTTTATATTTTTACATGTCTATTGTTATTTTTGCATTTGTGTTGGCAAATGTAACGAAGTTTTATATTTTCTTTCTATAGGATGGACGAGCTGAATGGAGAAATAGTGTGCGCCGTTGAAAAATGGTGCAAGCTTGTTGCCACTCTATCGAGCGGTCAACGCGCTAGAGTGGCTGATACAACATTGCGCAGCATGCTCCAGATACCATCTATTAAGATGTGTACCCTTCTGATTAGGTATATGATTGAGAATTTTGATGCCAGCAAGTCTAGATTCATTATACAAGAGCAGGTTGGGGAGGTGACTCTCGGTGCGGTCGACGTCGAGTGCATCTTTAACCTCGAGAACCAAGGACTCTCCGCTTCAGACATTCTGATTGAAGAATGAGAGGACATGAAGGAGCGGGTGCCACCACAATTTCTCAGTAAGACATCAGAAAACATAGTGATAGATAATCTCATTGAGGACATAATTAAAAGTAAAGCCACCGACGACAATTTTCTTCGGAAATTAGTCCTTGTCCTGTTAGGAACAATTATTGCTCCCATGTCGAGCAAGATTGTGCCAAAGCAGTACTACGCTTTGGTCCATGATGTGAAACGTATTTTAAAGATTAACTGGAATGCCTTCACCCTGCGTGTTCTACTCGATTGCCTTCGCATAGTGAAGAAAGGCAAACACCTACGCCAATGGCCAAAAGGCAATTTGGCTCTGTTGCAGGTACACAAATGAGGCCTGTTGAATAATGTCAATTATAATATCATTGCAATTTTATGTGCCGTATTGAACTAACTCTAAATCCTTATTTTTTGTAGTACTTGTACTGGGAGAAGGCGCAACCTGTCGAAGGCGATTGCGCCTATGATCCCAACTTGTCCATACAACCTCTTATGAGGAACTGGACCAAAGGTGCAGCCACTAGGAGAGATCGGTTCGACTATGACAATGGGCGCGGCCGTGGTAACGTCAAGGTAAGTCATTCTGTTCTGTCTTTCTTAAATGTTTTGTAACTAAATAATATTTATTTTTAATTCATCACATGTACTTCTATATCGCATGCAAATCGAAAATAATATCACCCAAGAGTATAGGGCGCAGGAGCCCAAAATCCCATATAATATGCCTACCATGAAGCCAAAAACCAAACCTGCAAATGGAAACGCAAAGTAGTCGACGACAGCCCCAATGTCGGAAGATTTGATGGAGCTTCTAATGAAGCGGTGCATGGACTTCATACACACTCAGATGAGGCAAATCCCTGATCAAGTTGCTGAGGTGTCACACCATAACATAATATTTTACAACTTGTTCCCTGTTTTAAACCATGCAAGCATTCTTAATTTTATATATCTATTGCAGAGGTTGTTGGAGAAGAAGAACAAATCAGGTATCATGTACAAGCCGGCTGCTGCCGTGCCATCCGTGGACAATGATGTGGATCAAGAAGTGGATTCGTTCGAGAACGGTCCATATGAAAAGAAGGAATTCGTTTACAAGGATGACATAGACTCACACGGAGAGCCTGTCATTGACATGACGCAGCCTGATGAAGTGGTTCCCAACCATAAATCCGTACCTGAGGTACTATGTATATATATTTCTGTCTATAATTTTCTCCTTCCATTTTTTTACGGGCTGAAATGTTCACACCATATTGTTTGCCAAACAGAAAACCCCAGCAAAGATGAATGGACACAAGGAAGCTGCACCTATTAAGCGTAATGATGAATGTGGCGCTACACCCAAAAACCCTTGGGTCATTGGTAATTCTACACAAGCACCTTCATCGGACATAGACATTTGTCCATCTTCTGTCAGCAAGTTAATGGCTAAGCCGAACGGAAAAAAGGGTGCAACAGTTGATAAGGATGAGGAAGTTATGTCCGGTAAGCGGAAGCGGACCGTTCCCAAGAAATTTGAATCCCCCTACGCACTTGAAAAGCCCAGCAGGCGTACCAACTGTGGTCAGAAACCCACCGGTACCCGTTCTGCTAGTAGGGGTATCGTAACTAACTTTCTTGGTTTATTGTATACTATGAATGCATATGATCACCATTGTTGACGTTCATATTATTTCATGCAGCTCTTTTTTCTGAGATTGATGAGCCAGAGGGTGTGACAGATGAGTTGACGCCGAAAATAATTGATGCAGTTGTTTCATTTGTCGAGTTAGCTTCTAGCACCGACAAGAATAAGGGGAAGAAAGTTTACTACAGTGAAGCTCGTGGCATATCTTTGACATCCGAAAGGATTCGACCGGTACTAAGTCATAGATGGCTGTCGGACGATGTAAGTACTACTTGCATGTTCTGTTGTTTAAATTGTCAATAATCTATGTCTCAAATTTCAACATGTAATGCCCTGATATTCTATGAAGATTATTGATGCTTATATGGGACATTTGGAGCTGAGCGTTGGTCATGATCGTTACCTCTGTCCAGCGTGGAGGTCCAAATTCCTTGTAGATCATGCTATCGCGCGAGACGATCCATTGTCGTCGAGCTGCAATATGGACAGTGCTCTGTCCAAAGCTAGAGCAGTTAATAGAGTCACGCAAGAGTATACTGTGCGTGATAAGGTATGTTATGTTTGTAATTCTTCACTTCAGGACATTTCATCTAGTATTTCATTTGATCCATAATGGTTTTTTGCACTGTAGACGTATATCGCGTTGAATATCGAAAATGCCCACTGGATGACCATGGTCATGCACATGATCAAGAAAGAATTCCAAGTTCTCGATTCACTCTATTCTCTGGAGCTGACAGAAAAGACTGTCAAAGCACTGGTAATATAACCAACATTTGTACCATTGGTCTTCCATGTTGTTTATGATTCTTCTTTAACACTATCCTGTTTATAGCGAATGGCTATAGCAAACGATATGCGCCAAGCAAATCTTATTACACCAGGGAAATATCCGGACATAAGTAAGTGGCCTATCAACGAGTATGACATGCCGTAGCAAGAGGATGGGGTGAGTTAGTACGACATCATGCACATTCAAACAACAATACACATGTTCGTATTGCCCGCCGCTAATGTTTGCATATATACCAAGAACTCTTGTGGCCTTTTTGTCACAGAATGTCTACAGCATTGGGACGGGGACCGAATGACCCGCGATTTTTCACAGGTATGCTGTTATTTACGTTTGTAGAGTAGCTACTATGGTCGTGTACAAAATTCGGTTCATGTAACCTGTATGTCATTTTTTGCAGGCCAGCGTTGACGCAAGGAGAAGACGTTTCATCGCCGAGTTGATTATGTCACCTTCAAACACAATGGAGTGTGTGAAGAACAAAATTCACGAAATCGCAAGGAAAAGGCGCGCATGAAGAATTCTTGCGGCATGCAAGGGTCAAGTTTTAGTGCTTTGGATTTAGTCCGGTCGATGGTTTCGATGGCATGATTATCTTACTGTTTCTATCATTTTTATGTAATAATTAGGGCATCTTGAATATTGTGACACATATATGTGTATGTGTCTGTCAAACAATAGGCTCGTACCAGACAATTCGGTCATACAATTCGCTCGGAGAAGACAATTTCGTCGTACCAATAAAGTTTTGGCTTCAACTATCAATTGTTCTTGCTTAATATTGTTCTCGTTCTTCAATTTTTATAATTGTATTTATCACATTCATAGTATTCGCATTCTATTTTTCTCTTCAACTGCTCTCCGAAGTTTCATATTAAAATTTTCACATTCTTTACTTTTTTAAAAACTCTATCAAACTTTTGCCTTCTGCCTTAGCTATCTGCATGTCAATAATCTCCTGGTAATTCCCCCTCATCACATGATTATGAAAATTAATCATGTTAGCTATGTAAATATATCGAGGCAGAACATATTACATAGATGAAAATTAGTCATGTCTGCTCGTTCGCTCTATCGCGTGTTATCCGGCATCATGTTTTTCTATTTTCACAAGCCCGTCGTTTTTTTTATTGTACGTATAATTAACTTTTGGGACGTGATTAATTGAGGGATGGAACGATGAGTGAGCCCAGCCGGAATTTCAGGTGCGGTTGTAAATTACACGTGCATGCATGGCTGGGTTAGTTGCATTATCAAAGGACTAGTGGGGCCATCATTTGAATACATGGAAACAACGACTGTGGTTGATTTGGGCAATGAGTGGTTCCCCTTATCTCGTTTCACTTCCAAATCCCTTGCCCTCTCTCTCCATTTGCGCCTCCAAATCTCCACGGCGAAAGCATGACAGCGAGCTGGGCATCGGGCGGCGGTGGCTGCGGCGAGAGGAGTGGTGGCGACCGCAAGTTAGGTCGAACCCTGGGTCCTGGAAGCAGGTGGGGCGGATTCAGTGGAACAGGAGGCAGTGGAGGCGGATCGAGTGGAACAGGGGAGGGGGGTTTCGTGGGCGGCGGAGGGCCGGGAGAACCGACGGCTAGGGTCTCCAGTGCTACACTTTGGTGGCAAAAAGGTAAGTTCTTTACCGTTGTTCTTTACATCCCAGCATTGTCGCCCACAAATCATGACATGTGGCCCTTACAAGCTCCATCCATTTCGTCATCAGGAAACTCCGGGTGGCCGTGTGTGCATAAATGCACACAATTTTGAGAGCGCATTAGTGGGTTGTGTGTTTGAGGTTAGTGTACTAAGCATGATCTTCAAACTAGTACTGCTACTGCGGTCAAGCTGCAAAAAAGTTCAGTGTTTAACGCTTTCAGTGACAAGTTCAATTATTAATTGACTTGAATTGCTCATGATTTATTTAGGATGATGTCACTTCTGAGTATGTTGAATGGGTTGATGGGGAGTGGGATAGCAAAGCAAATTCAGTCATTAAGTATCTAGCCATGAAGAACAAGAAACTGGAGACTAAGATTACAGAATGTGAAGCTGAAATTAAAAGGAATGAGAAAGAAAAGAGGGCGATGGTTAAGATGCACAAGGAAATATTGCTCTATAGGGATAGGATTTTAGGATTTGGAGGTCTTCTGTATCTTGGCCTGCTTGCCACTATAATTGTTGTCATAGTTACCAAGTAGATTGTTCATAAATTTATTGACATAATTGTAGTTGACATGATGAAATCCTGATGAATTATTTGCTATTCAGTTTATGGGAAAAGTGTAATAGACATTGCAGCAGAAATAACATGGTGCCATCATGATTGGTAGACAATGCACTTTTGGCATGTTCTACATTTGGCAGACACTACACATTTGTCATGTTCTATATTTGGTAAGTGATGCACATGGGCACATCACATAGCAACACTACTGATTTGTGCATCAGCCCACTTCATTGTCTTGTTGCAACATAGGAGCAACATCTAGCAGCACCTACACCTTTGATTCAACACTAAAGCAAAACAACAGTACATATTCAATATTCTGAAAATTTAACTGAACTTCACACTTAGGCTAGGCAGTAGATATTCAGTTCTTTAGCCACAAAGAAACCGACCAAACCGTACCGATTCCGTAACTTATATAATTACCTGGAGAAAAGCACACCTAACCAACATCAAGCTCAAATTTTTTTATCAAAGAAGGGCTTGCCCCTTCCGATTTTCATTACTGAAAACCACGAAAGTTCAGAACGAAGTTCAGTCTAAAAAGAGAAGGCCAACACAGGCCGGCCAAACCGTGCAATGACCCAAACAAGTTCACAAGCTACGACAAAATCCACCCTACATCGATCATTATTACATCAAAAGCAAGCATGGAGCTGAAGGAGCCCAGTAGCAACTAGGAGAACAGCAAACTTATATGCTGAAACATATAACAGCATACTAAGATAACCAGCAGCTTCCTCCTCCTTTAGCAATTGTGCCCATCTTCACTTCTTCAGAAATTTGAGTCGGCGTGAGCGGCGCACCACACACGGAGAAGCATTCTTCTTGACCGCCGTCCTGTTCGACAGTTGCACCACCGGATCCTGAGCCACCTGATCCTGAGCCACCTCCTCTTCTTCCACCTTCACTATGTCAGGGTGCTGGGGAAGGAGCTCGACGTCGATGGGCATTGTTTTGCCACCCTCGACGGCAACCGGCACTACCATCTGCACGACATCCTCCTCGCCCTCCTCAGGGTCATCAGGGATGAGCAGTACCTCGTCCACGTCGTCCTCCATGATGTCAGAGCCCAACGACAGGACTGGCTTCGGCACGTGGAGGACCTGGTAGTTCGGGCTGACGGGCGCAGGGAGAGCGAGCTTGATGTCGACGTGCTCCGCCCTCGACGCGACGCGTGCTGGATCTGGCCGCAGCGTCATGATGGTGGAGCGGTACATCCACCACCTTGCGCGCTGAACAGGAGAGTCGCTCAGCGTGGCCTCTCGCATTGCCCAGACGAGGAGGAGAGCCGGTGGGACGCCGCAGCCGTAGGGGAAGGCGCGCTTCTTCTCGGTGTCGGTGAGGACTTTGACGAGGCCACGCGCGTGGTTGACCAACATCTCCGTGCTGGGGAACCAGCCGCACACCTCCGCCAACTGGGCGCGCCACCCCTCGTCATCGCCGGCGAGCTTCATCATTGCTCTCTGCCAGCCGAGGCTTTTCTCCATGGAGGCGGCTGCAGCGGTCGCCGGCGGTGGTTTTCTCGATCTACTGTGGGTAGGTGGGGATAAGGGGAGTTCGAACCGGCGCGCGAGGTAGGTGGGTGAATGTGTGATGGGGAGTGGTAAGTTAGGTGATTTAATGGCAGTTAGGACGTGGGGAGGGGAAATGTACAGTATTCTTTCTAATTCATAACTAATTTATTTAGGTCCGATTTTGTTGTTTATTTAGGTGGGTGAATGTGTGGTGGGGAGTGGTAAGTTAGGTGATTACTTGATGCCACACAATTTTGATCGGAAGCACGCATGTGTACACAAATCTAGTACTGGGGGCTAGGTATTTAGGTATAGAAGATATATATAGGATCCAAACACGATGTTAAACGTCGAACTAAAATTGATGACATAATGTGAAAAGGATATACTGCCCTGTTCACTCGATTCATCAGTAAAAAATTGAAGCAAGTGTTCTACACTTCTTCCTTCTCCACTGTTCTGCACATCATAGAAGACAATATAAGTTTATGAACGATAAATTTTTCAATAATCCAGAATGCATACAAACACTTACTTTTGATTTAGTTTGCATTTCTTGCTACGTTTAGTGTGTCCTAGCAATTTGCAAGCGCCGCACTGGGTTTTCAACTCATCAAAAGAGAGTGGTCTACCATTTTTCGACACAGGGCGGTTCTCATCTACCTTCGTTGCACCTTTGCTTGACACTTTCATAGGATCTTTAACTGCGACCATGTTGCCTTCACCATCGTCTACATATTCAACTGCACACTTACTGAAGTCATTTATATTCTTGCTCAAATTTCCCTGTAGCAGATCATACTCATGACTCTTAGCTATCACAGCCTTCAAACTATCCTGTAACTGATCCCACAAAGCTGGGTGTTTGCATGCCGCATGCATAGCTTCTGACGCTAACACATTGACCTGGCTATATTTCATTCTTTCCTCTGCCCCAGTCCAACCATATCCCAACAGATCGCTTGTGCGCCTCGCGGGCAGTCCCAACCTGGCTTGTTTCGTGAACCGAAGAAGAACTAAACACTTTGGTATTTCAGATATGTTCAAGTACTTCAGTACGTGGAATATGTGTTTGCAAGGTAGACCCTTTCGAATCATTCTTCTGCAGCTGCACCGTATAGGTTTTGCGGAATTTACTGTTGTATACTCCACCCAAAAACGACTATTCCGGTTATTCTTCCAGGCCACGATGTACTGCTGTGATCCATCTCCTAGCTTAATTTCTACAATCTCCATGCCATCAATTTTTCTAAGATCTTCTTGCAACATATAGAAGTTTGATGGAGTGAAGACATGAGAAGCAGCTATCTCAAGTTCCCTCGATGTAGTAACTGGCACCGGTAAACTCTGTGAGGCCGTGCAGTCATCTCGCGCCTCGTTTTCACGGATACGTACAATGGTGTTCTCATAATGCAAAATCATATCCACCAGGGTCATTTCACCGTCTAGGTGGAGGTGAAGGCATGAGTTTAGGCTTTCACTCCGCTGGTTGCTTTTCATGCCAAGCCAAAACCCCTCTGTCAGATAAGCCGCGGCCCACAGTCTCCTCTTCTTATACATCCGTCTCAACCATGTTACTGTTTTTTCCGACTGCCATCTTTTGGTAAAGGCGTGCCATCTCTCCTCAACCATGGCCGTGGACGTGCTGTAGTACAGAAGAGTTCGGAACTCCTTCAAGGACTTAGGACTGAGGTGAATCTTCATATTTTTTTCTATATGCCACGTACATATACGGTGCCACACGTCTAGCAAGACTTCGCAAATTGCCTTGATCATCACAGCGTCCGCGTCTGTGATTACACTCTTCGGCATCTTTTGACACATGGACCTCAAAAAAGTCTGCAGCAGCCACACGTATGTTTGTTCGGTCTCATCTGAAACTATGGCACAACCAAAAACAGTGGTCTTCCGGTGATTGTTAAGACCAACAAAAGGTATGAATGGCATACCATAGCAGTTCATCTTGTACGTGCTGTCAAATACAAGCACGTCGCCAAAGTCCTCATAGTCATGACGAGACTGGGAGTCACACCAGAACATCTATTCAAGTGTCCTTCCTTATCTAGCATGTACTCGAAAAAGAAGCTAGGATCCCTCTGTTTCCTACTGGCCATGATGCCTATGGCTGTGGAAGCATCACCTTTTGAAAGCAGCTTCCTCTTCTCCCTGGCACAAAGGTTGTATATTTCATGCCTGGTAAAACCAACACCGCCATACCATACATGTTTGCTGATGAGGGAATCCATCATGTCGTGAATTCTAATCCCTGCAGCTCCCATGGACATTATCTCATGCTTCTGAAACTCTTTGATTTTTCTGTGGGACCAAAGAAAAGGTACCTCGTCCGGTCCTGCCAACATATGGTTATGCTTGTCCTCAAAACTTGCAACATACCAAACCCCACGCTTTTGGTCAAGCTTGACAGTCAGGTGTGCTTCGCAAAAGCAGCGTGTCTCGGCTCTGAGCCGACGGCTGTGCCCTTCCTCGGTTAGCAACTTGCTGTCACGTTTCCCTTGTCTGGAACAAACAAACCTCCTATACCGCATAAGATGTGCCTCGGTTTTGGTATACCTGACCTTATTCTTCCTAATGCTGAAACCATTAGCTTTAGCATAGCTGTTGTAGAAATCATGTTGGGGAACGCAGTAATTTCAAAAAAATTCCTACGCACACGCAAGATCATGGTGATGGCATAGCAACGAGAGGGGAGAGTGTATGTCCATGTACCCTCATAGACCGTAAGCGGAAGCGTTATGACAACGCGGTTGATGTAGTCGTACGTCTTCACGATCCGACCAATCCAAGCTCCGAACGTACGGGGCCTCCGAGTTCAGCACACGTTCAGCTCGATGACGATCTCCGGCCTCCGATCCAGCAAAGCTCCGGAGATGAGTTCCGTCAGCACGACGGCGTGGTGACGAAGTTGATGTTCTACCGGCGCAGGGCTTCGCCTAAGCTTCGCGACAATATAACCGAGGTGGAATATGGTGGAAGGGGGCACCGCACACGGCTAAGGAACGATCTGTAGATCAACTTGTGTGTCTATGGGGTGCCCCCCGCTCCCGTATATAAAGGAGCCAGGGGGGAGGAGGCGGCCGGCCAAGGAGGGTGCGCCAAGGGGGGAGTCCTACTCCCACCGGGAGTAGGACTCCCTTCTTTCCAAGTAGGAGTAGGAGAAGGGGGGAAGGAGGAGGAAGGGAGGAAGGAAAGGGGGGGCGCCGCCCCCCTTCCCTTGTTCTATTCGGACTAGGAAGGGGAGGGGCACGCGGCCCCCTCCTGGTTCCTTCCCTCTTCTCCCTCGAGGCCCATGTAGGCCCAATAACCCCCCGGGGGTTCCGGTAACCTCCCGGTACTCCGGTAAAATGCCGATTTCACCCGGAACGATTCCGATGTCCAAATATAGGCTTCCAATATATCAATCTTTATGTCTCGACCATTTCGAGACTCCTCGTCATGTCCGTGATCACATCCGGGACTCCGAACAAACTTCGGTACATCAAAACTTATAAACTCATAATAAAACTGTCATCGTAAAGTTAAGCGTGCGGACCCTACGGGTTCGAGAACTATGTAGACATGACCTAGAACCATTCTCGGTCAATAACCAATAGCGGGACCTGGATTCCCATATTGGTTCCTACATATTCTACGAAGATCTTTATCGGTAAAACCGCATAACAACATATGTTGTTCCCTTTGTCATCGGTATGTTACTTGCCCGAGATTCGATCGTCGGTATCCAATACCTAGTTCAATCTCGTTACCGGCAAGTCTCTTTACTCGTTCTGTAATGCATCATCTCGTAACCAACTCATTGGTCACATTGCTTGCAAGGCTTATAATGATGTGCATTACCGAGAGGGCCCAGAGATACCTCTCCGACGATTTGAGTGACAAAACCTAATCTCGAAATACGCCAACTCAACATGTACCTTTCGAGACACCTGTAGTACTCCTTTATAATCACCCAGTTACGTTGTGACGTTTGGTAGTACCCAAAGTGTTCCTCCGGTAAACGGGAGTTGCATAATTCTCATAGTTACAGGAACATGTATAAGTCATGAAGAAAGCAATAGCAGTATACTAAACGATCAAGTGCTAGGCTAACGGAATGGGTCATGTCAATCACATCATTCTCCTAATGATGTGATCCCACTAATCAAATGACAACACATGTCTATGGTTAGGAAACATAACCATCTTTGATTAATGAGCTAGTCAAGTAGAGGCATACTAGTGACTATATGTTTGTCTATGTATTCACACATGTATCATGTTTCCGGTTAATACAATTCTAGCATGAATAATAAACATTTATCATGATATGAGGAAATAAATAATAACTTTATTATTGCTTCTAGGACATATTTCCTTCAGTCTCCCACTTGCACTAGAGTCAATAATCTAGATTACATAGTAATGATTCTAACACCCATGGAGTCTTGGTGCTGATCATGTTTTGCTCGTGAGAGAGGCTTAGTCAACGGGTCTGCAACATTCAGATCCGTATGTATCTTGCAAATCTCTATGTCTCCCACTTGGACTTGGTCCCGAATGGAATTGAAGCATCTCTTGATTCGCTTGGTCCTCTTGTGAAATCTGGATTCCTTTGCCAAGGCAATTGCACCAGTATTGTCACAGAAGATCTTCATTGGTCCCGATGCACTAGGTATGACACCTAGATCGGAAATGAACTCCTTCATCTAGACTCCTTCATTTGCTGCTTCAGAAGCAGCTATATACTCTGCTTCACATGTAGATCCCGCCACGACGCTTTGTTTAGAACTGCACCAACTTACAGCTCCACCGTTTAATAAAAACACGTATCCGGTTTGCGATTTAGAATCGTCCGGATCAGTGTCAAAGCTTGCATCGACGTAACCATTTACGACTAGCTGTTTGTCACCTCCATATATGAGAAACATATCCTTAGTCCTTTTCAGGTATTTCAGGATGTTCTTGACCGCTGTCCAGTGATCCACTCCTGGATTACTTTGGTACCTTCCTGCCAAGCTTATTGCTAAGCATACGTCAGGTCTGGTACACAGCATTGCATACATGATAGAGCCTATGGCTGAAGCATAGGGAACATCTTTCATTTTCTCTCTATCTTCTGCTGTGGTCGGGCATTGAGTTTGACTCAACTTTACACCTTGTAGCACGGGCAAGAACCCTTTCTTTGCCTGATCCATTTTGAACTTTTTCAAAATTTTGTCAAGGTATGTGCTTTGTGAAAGTCCTATTAAGCGTCTTGATCTATCTCTATAGATCTTGATGCCCAATATGTCAGCAGCTTCACCGAGGTCTTTCATTGAAAAACTTTTATTCAAGTATCCCTTTATGCTATCCAGAAATTCTATATTATTTCCGATTAATAATATGTCATCTACATATAATATCAGAAATGCTACAGAGCTCCCACTCACTTTCTTGTAGATATAGGCTTCTCCAAAAGTCTGTATAAAACCATATGCTTTGATCACACTATCAAAACATTTATTCCAACTCCGAGATGCTTGCACCAGTCCATAAATGGATCGCTGGAGCTTGTACACTTTGTTAGTACCTTTTGGATCAACAAAACCTTCTGGCTGCATCATATACAACTCTTCTTCTAGAAATCCATTCAAGAATGCAGTCTTGACATCCATTTGCCAAATTTCATAATCATGAAATGCAGCAATAGCTAACATGATTCGGACAGACTTAAGCATCGCTACGGGTGAGAAAGTCTCATCGTAGTCAACTCCTTGAACTTGTCGAAAACCTTTCGCAACAAGTCGAGCTTTATAGACAGTTACATTACCATCAGCGTCAGTCTTCTTCTTAAAGATCCATTTATTCTCAATGGCTTGCCGATCATCGAGCAAGTCAACCAAAGTCCATACTTTGTTCTCATACATGGATCCCATCTCAGATTTCATGGCCTCTAGCCATTTTGTGGAATCTGGGCTCATCATCGCTTCCTCATAGTTCGTAGGTTCATCATGGTCAAGTAACATGACTTCCAGAATAGGATTACCGTACCATTCTGGTGCGAATCTTACTCTGGTAGACCTACGAGGTTTAGTAGAAACTTGATCTGAAGTTTCATGATCAATATCATTAGCTTCCTCACTAATTTGTGTAGTCGTCACACGAACCGGTTCTTGTGATGAACTACTTTCCAATAAGGGAGTAGATACAGTTATCTCATCAAGTTCTACTTTCCTCCCACTCACTTCTTTCGAGAGAAACTCCTTCTCTAGGAAGGATCCGATTTTAGCAACGAAAATCTTGCCCTTAGATCTGTGATAGAAGGTGTACCCAATAGTATCTTTTGGGTATCCTATGAAGACACATTTCTCCGATTCGGGTTCGAGCTTATCTGGTTGAAGTTTCTTCACATAAGCATCGCAGCCCCAAACTTTAAGAAACGACAACTTTGGTTTCTTGCCAAACCACAGTTCATAAGGCGTCGTCTCAACGGATTTTGATGGTGCCCTGTTTAACGTGAATGCGGCCGTCTCTAAAGCATAACCCCAAAACGATAGCGGTAAATCAGTAAGAGACATCATAGATCGCACCATATCTAGTAAAGTACGATTACGACGTTCGGACACACCATTTCATTGTGGTGTTCCGGGTGGCGTGAGTTGCGAAACTATTCCGCATTGTTTCAAGTGTAGGCCAAACTCGTAACTCAAATATTCTCCTCCACGATCAGATCGTAGAAATTTTATTTTCTTGTTACGATGATTTTCCACTTCACTCTGAAATTCTTTGAACTTTTCAAATGTTTCAGACTTGTGTTTCATCAAGTAGATATACCCATATCTGCTCAAATCATCTGTGAAGGTGAGAAAATAACGATACCCGCCGCGAGCCTCAGCATTCATTGGACGACAAACATCAGTATGTATGATTTCCAACAAATCAGTTGCTCGCTCCATAGTTCCGGAGAACAGCGTTTTAGTCATCTTGCCCATGAGGCACGGTTCGCAAGTACCAAGTGATTCATAATCAAGTGATTCTAAAAGCCCATCAGTATGGAGTTTCTTCATGCGCTTTACACTGATATGACCTAAACGGCAGTGCCACAAATAAGTTGCACTATCGTTATCAACTCTGCATCTTTTGGTTTCAACACTATGAATATGTGTATCACTACTATCGAGATTCAATAAAAATAGACCACTCTTCAAGGGTGCATGACCATAAAAGATATTACTCATATAAATAGAACAACCATTATTCTCTGATTTAAATGAATAAACGTCTCACATCAAACAAGATCCAGATATAATGTTCATGCTCAACGCTGGCACCAAATAACAATTATTTAGGTCTAATACTAATCCCGATGGTAGATGTAGAGGTAGCGTGCCTACCGCGATCACATCGACTTTGGAACCATTTCCCACGTGCATCGTCACCTCGTCCTTAGCCAATCTTCGCTTAATCCGTAGTCCCTGTTTCGAGTTGCAAATATTAGCAACAGAACCAGTATCAAATACCCAGGTGCTACTGCGAGCATTAGTAAGGTACACATCAATAACATGTATATCATATATACCTTTGTTCACTTTGCCATCCTTCTTATCCGCCAAATACTTGGGGCAGTTCCGCTTCCAGTGTCCAGTCTGCTTGCAATAGAAGCACTCAGTTTTAGGCTTAGGTCCAGACTTGGGTTTCTTCTCTTGAGCAGCAACTTTCTTGCTGTTCTTTTTGAAGTTCCCCTTCTTCTTCCCTTTGCCCTTTTTCTTGAAACTGGTGGTCTTGTTAACCATCAACACTTGATGCTCCTTTTTGATTTCTACCTCCGCAGCTTTTAGCATTGCGAAGAGCTCGGGAATAGTCTTGTTCATCCCTTGCATATTATAGTTCATCACAAAGCTCTTGTAGCTTGGTGGCAGTGATTGAAGAATTCTGTCAATGACACTATCATCAGGAAGATTAACTCCCAGTTGAATCAAGTGATTATTATACCCAGACATTTGAGTATGTGTTCACTGACAGAACTATTCTCCTCCATCTTGCAGCTATAGAACTTATTGGAGACTTCATATCTCTAATTCTGGGCATTTGCTTGAAATATTAACTTCAACTCCTGGAACATCTCATATGCTCCATGACGTTCAAAACGTCGTTGAAGACCTGGTTCTAAGCCGTAAAGCATGGCACACTGAACTATCGAGTAGTCATCAGCTTTGCTCTGCCAGACGTTCTTAACGTCGTCAGTTGCATCAGCAGCAGGCCTGGCACCCAGCGGTGCTTCCAGGACGTAACTTTTCTATGCAGCAATGAGGATAATCCTCAGGTTACGGACCCAGTCCGTGTAATTGCTACCATCATCTTTCAACTTTGCTTTCTCAAGGAACGCATTAAAATTCAACGGAACAACAGCACGAGCCATCTATCTACAAACAAACATAGACAACAAAATACTATCAGGTACTAAGTTCATGATAAATTTAAGTTCAATTAATCATATTACTTAAGAACTCCCACTTAGACAGACATCTCTCTAGTCATCTAAGTGATCACGTGATCCAAATCAACTAAACCATGTCCGATCATCACGTGAGATGGAGTAGTTTCAATGGTGAACATCACTATGTTGATCATATCTACTATATGATTCACGTTCGACCTTTCGGTCTCTGTGTTCCGAGGCCATATCTGTATATGCTAGGCTCGTCAAGTATGACCTGAGTATTCCGCGTGTGCAACTGTTTTGCAGCCATTGTATTTGAATGTAGAGCCTATCACACCCGATCATCACGTGGTGTCTCAGCACGAAGAACTTTCGCAACGGTGCATACTCAGGGAGAACACTTCTTGATTATTAGTGAGAGATCATCTTAAAATGCTACCGTCAATCAAAGCAAGATAAGATGCATAAAGGATAAACATCACATGCAATCAATATAAGTGATATGATATGGCCATCATCATCTTGTGCTTGTGATCTCCATCTTCGAAGCACCGTCGTGATCACCATCGTCACCGGCGCGACACCTTGATCTTCATCGTAGCATCGTTGTCGTTACGCCATCTATTGCTTCTACGACTATCGCTACCGCTTAGTGATAAAGTAAAGCAATTACAGGGCGTTTGCATTTCATACAATAAAGCGACAACCATATGGCTCCTGCCAGTTGCCAATAACTTCGGTTACAAAACATGATCATCTCATACAATAAAATATAGCATCACGTCTTGACCATATCACATCACAACATACCCTGCAAAAACAAGTTAGACGTCCTCTACTTTGTTGTTGCAAATTTTACGTGGCTGCTACGGGCTTTAGCAAGAACCATTCTTACCTACGCATCAAAAACCACAATGATAGTTCGTCAAATTAGTGTTGTTTTAACCTTCGCAAGGACCGGGCGTAGCCACACTCGATTCAACTAAAGTGAGAGAGACAGACGCCCGCCAGCCACCTTTAAGCACGAGTGCTCGTAACGGTGAAACCAGTCTCGCGTAAGCGTACGCGTAATGTCGGTCCGGGCCGCTTCATCTCACAATACCGCCGAACCAAAGTATGACATGCTGGTAAGCAGTATGACTTGTATCTCCCACAACTCACTTGTGTTCTACTCGTGCATATAACATCAATGCATGTAACCTAGGCTCGGATGCCACTGTTGGGGAACGCAGTAATTTCAAAAAAATTCCTACGCACACGCAAGATCATGGTGATGGCATAGCAACGAGAGGGGAGAGTGTATGTCCACGTACCCTCGTAGACCGTTAGCGGAAGCGTTATGACAACGTGGTTGATGTAGTCGTACGTCTTCACGATCCGACCGATCCAAGCTCCGAACGTACGGGGCCTCCGAGTTCAGCACACGTTCAGCTCGATGACGATCTCCGGCCTCCAATCCAGCAAAGCTCCGGAGATGAGTTCTATCAGCGCGACGGCGTGGTGATGATGTTGATGTTCTACCGGCGCAGGGCTTCTCCTAAGCTTCGCGACGATATGACCGAGGTGGAATATGGTGGAAGGGGGCACCGCACACGGCTAAGGAACGATCCGTAGATCAACTTGTGTGTCTATGGGGTGCCCCCCGCTCCCGTATATAAAGAGCCAGGGGGAGGAGGCGGCCGGCCAAGGAGGGCGCCAAGGGGGGAGTCCTACTCCCACCAGGAGTAGGACTCCCTTCTTTCCAAGTAGGAGTAGGAGAAGGGGGAACGAGGAGGAAGGGAGGAAGGAAAGGAGGGGCGCCGCCCCCCTTCCCTTGTACTATTCGGACTAGGAAGGGGAGGGGCGCGCGGCCCCCTCCTGGTTCCTTCCCTCTTCTCCCTCGAGGCCCATGTAGGCCCAATAACCCCCTGGGGGGTTCCGGTAACCTCCCGGTACTCCGGTAAAATGCCGAGTTCACCCGGAACGATTCCGATGTCCAAATATAGGCTTACAATATATCAATCTTTATGTCTCGACCATTTCGAGACTCCTCGTCATGTCCGTGATCACATCCGGGACTCCGAACAAACTTCGGTACATCAAAACTTATAAACTCATAATAAAACTGTCATCGTAACGTTAAGCATGCGGACCCTACGGGTTCGAGAACTATGTAGACATGACCTAGAACCATTCTCGGTCAATAACCAATAGCGGGACCTGGATGCCCATATTGGTTCCTACATATTCTACGAAGATCTTTATCGGTAAAACCGCATAACAACATACGTTGTTCCCTTTGTCATCGGTATGTTACTTGCCCGAGATTCGATCGTCGGTATCCAATACCTAGTTCAATCTCGTTACCGGCAAGTCTCTTTACTCATTCTGTAATGCATCATCTCATAACCAACTCATTGGTCACATTGCTTGCAAGGCTTATAATGATGTGCATTACCGAGAGGGCCCAGAGATACCTCTCCGACGATTGGAGTGACAAAACCTAATCTCGAAATACGCCAACTCAACATGTACCTTCGGAGACACCTGTAGTACTCCTTTATAATCACCCAGTTACGTTGTGACGTTTGGTAGTACCCAAAGTGTTCCTCCAGTAAATGGGAGTTGCATAATTCTCATAGTTACAGGAACATGTATAAGTCATGAAGAAAGCAATAGCAGTATACTAAACGATCAAGTGCTAGGCTAACGGAATGGGTCATGTCAATCACATCATTCTCCTAATGATGTGATCCCACTAATCAAATGACAACACATGTCTATGGTTAGGAAACATAACCATCTTTGATTAATGAGCTAGTCAAGTAGAGGCATACTAGTGACTATATGTTTGTCTATGTATTCACACATGTATCATGTTTCCGGTTAATACAATTCTAGCATGAATAATAAACATTTATCATGATATGAGGAAATAAATAATAACTTTATTATTGCTTCTAGGGCATATTTCCTTCAAATCATACGCAGCATCCTGAGTCATAAAAGCCATGTCCATTATCTGCATGAACATATCCCTCTTATCATCTGCACTGGCAGTATCTTCGACATTCATTACCCCACCATCATCTGTCACCTACACAATCAAAACATAGCCATGAAAATTGTTTTGTATGGTTTAACATTACTTTCATAGAACATTGATTACACAAATACCTCACTCATGGTGACCAACGACTGCGAATCCCCAGAATCAGGTGCATCTGATGATTCATCGCTAAGGCCTGTCTCCGTGTCGGATTCACCGTAATAGTCATATGCATTATGACATTCGGAAATGAACTGAAAAATACAACACAAATACATAATTACTTATCATATAATATTCCAGAATGAATTCAATTTGCATGCCAATAAATTTTTTCACTTACGTACCTGACTAATGTAATCTTCATTTGAGAGCTCCGAATTGTTTTCCTGACCATCATCATGCTCATCCATCTACAAATTTTCAACACAAAAATATAATGTTGTACGATGGCACCAAAACATTACAGCATGGTAATGCCACTCACATTAAAATCTTCCCATTCGTTCCCATTCTCTGACTGATTTCCAAGATCTGAATTGTCATCATCTGACCAATCTTCTATCCAGTCTTTCATCAGTTCTCCAAACTCCATGTCTACCATCATATCAGTTAACTCCTCGTCCGCCATTTCCTACAACAAATGATGAAAACATTATCAATGGTGAAATATCAACACATAGCTAACGATCACGGATGTTCTGTAAACAACCCCAACCGAGGCCGTTCAGATCTGCCAAACCAAGCCAGGAAGATGGCCACGGCACCCGTCGTGATCACTTTCAATCGCGAGGAGCAGCACTACAAAACCTAGCTAGATCTGTGATTACCTCTGCCGCCGGATACCTAGGTTAGCCGCCACATCAAATAATGATAGTCCTGGTGGACACAGCCGACGGCAACCGACGCTACGTGAATCCTACACTGAAGAAACCCAGATCACGAGGAGCAGCACTACCGGAACAAGATCCACGATTGCATGCGCCGCCGGGTAGGTAGGTTACCCTCCCCGCTAGGCTAACCACTATATCTGACGGCGGCAGTTCGTTCGATGTTGCCGCGAGCGAGACTAGAGGGGTGCGGGGGGATGCAGGATGCAGTACCTGTGAGCGCTGGAGATTCACGATGTTGCCGTGCCCGCTGTCCGACGAGATCGCCGGCGACGAGATAGTCGCGCGACACTGGAGATCTACCGCGTGAATTATGGAGTTGCGTGAATGCT
The DNA here is from genome assembly GCF_002162155.2 of Triticum dicoccoides. Taxonomy (NCBI): domain Eukaryota; kingdom Viridiplantae; phylum Streptophyta; class Magnoliopsida; order Poales; family Poaceae; genus Triticum; species Triticum dicoccoides. Next base: position 500,239,743 of record NC_041383.1, read on the forward strand.
CGCGAGATTGATGGAGCTGCGTGAATGATTGGATCCGGCAGGTCCTACATGGTCGTGGGGTCGTGTGATGTTTTTTTTTCGGACCAGGTACTGTACGTATACGGTCTGGGCTATACAGGGCTTGGCAGGGCTAGACAGGGCTTGGATCTGGGCTACGGCGGGCCAGGAAAAAACAAACTCGCGGGGACAAAAATACCCCTCCGAAATTAGGTTAGGGGGGAGCACCGGAGCAGGCCTCATACCCTCAAACGTGAACGTATTGGCACGTGAAAACATAGGTAGCACCCCCACACTAGGGATGCAGAGTGGTGCCCGATACGTGCCGCTCCCTAGTCAAAATAGAACATGTTAGTTGTGATTGCCCTGCTTACATTTAGTTCAGTTTACCCAAAAAGGGTTTCCCTTTTGTATTATATTATAAAGCAAATATCATCACAACGTCCAAATAGACTGATACAACGCACACCACCACTGCACACAACACACGCCCAAGACATGATACAAAGGTGTCAAGCACCGCCCCCCAGTGCCACCGCCTACCAGGTTAACTAAAAATGACGAAGGATAACTGCTTGGAAAGAACGGAGACCTCCACGAAGAAACGAGGAGGGGGAGACGGTCATGATAGAGCAAGGGCTCCAAGACAGTGCCTCCTAGAAGGGGACACCCGTGGATAGCTGCCACCGTCCGATTCGTAGATCAAGTTTTCACACGGAGTCACATGCGAGGGGCGAGAACACCGCCATGGCGCCTTCATGAAGGATACGACGACCACGGCCGCCGCTGCTGTCGGCCAGTACAAGAACTGGGCAAGTGCTAAACTCCGGTGCTCGCACCCCTCCGACATACCCTTGCTCTGCCAACCAGCCGCAACCAAGCCCCCCGCGAGGCCATGGTTGCCCGCCCACATCCGAGACATAGGTTCCACCCACGAAAGCCACGCCTCCCGCCGCCAGGGCCGCCGCCTCACATCCAGACACCCCCAAGATTATCCAAAAGGATCAACTTTGGACCAAGGGGACACCCCAGACCGACGAGCCGCGGACGCCTTGAAGATCATCGGCGCTACAGTCGCCCGCCTGCGGCCGGGGAAAGGGGGAGGTGGGGGAGTAGACGCATCCAGACTGGCGCATCCTTGTGCCAGTGACGGGGGCCCGAGCACGTCCGCGCCGCCCATCCCTCCAGCCCACTCCCTCCCCCTGGACACACCCCCGTGCCGCCCCGCATCGGCGTCGAGCGCAGAGCCGTGCAAGGCCACCAACACAGCCCCAGCCACCAGTAAGGAGTGCCCACCAGGACCGCCGCCAACCCCCGAGGAAGCTCAGCGGGGAGTCCGACCGCGCTGCCGTCACCGCCCAGCCGGCGGGTCGCCTGGAAACCGAGCAACCCGCCCACCTGCCACCGTCGCTGCACCTCCGCCTCCACCAGCCATGGACAAGGCAGAGGCAGACGCCCGCAGCTTACGTCGCTCCCGGCCCGCATCACCTAGGTCAGCGCCGCCAGAGCCCACCGCGCCCCACCACGCCTCAGCCCCTTCACACCGCCACCCGTAGCCCGCATCTCCGCCGCCTGCTGCTGCCACCGCGCCCCGAGGAATTCGCTGCGCCGCCGCCCGATCTTGGATCTCGCGACCGTTGTCCCGGGAGGGAGAAGGAGGAACAGCCTGTCGTTGACCGCGTTGGCAGGGCTTAGCCCGCCAGCACGTCGGGGCGGCAACGAGGGGAGGAGGACCACGGGCTAAAGCTAGCCCCCCCCCCTCCGGCACTCGCGGGAGAGAAGGGAGGGGGTTTCTCCATTTAGTTCAGTTCGAACTAACGTCCTATTTTAGCGGGACTTTTGGGGACGCCCAATTACATCCCTACCCACACAGAGTGATGAAACTGCGTGTGTAGCAAAATCTTTTTAAACCCTTGATAAAGGGAATTGCTCAGCATTGGTTTTTGTTCATGTTTTGAATGAGAGACGGACATCACCTAAGAAGAGTGAATCAATAACTACATTCCGCTCTTACCCCTTTCCACGGCGTAAGCTTTTGTCTCTCCCTCGGTCTATGAGGCGGCGACACAACGACACACGGCTTAGAACACCCTGTATTGCATTTTACATTGGGCTGGACAACATCTACGCCAATTCGCCTTGGGGAGTACGTAGTGATCATGACTTTTGTAGCCAGCTGGCTCTTAAGACTAGCCACAATGGAAGTAACTTCGGTAGTAACATCGAGTCCAACTCAGCAAATTTGCTTATATGGCAATGAGTTAATGAGGAGAGATGTAGTACTAGTAACTTAGCTAGTTACTCCCTCCTTTCCGGTTTATAGGGCTTATCTCAAAATTTTAGTTTTTCCATTTTATAAGGCTCAATTTGGTTGTTTCTCATCACATGTTCAGATTTCAAGGTGCATTAAATCATTGCATGCAAGTATTAAGAGAAAATTGACCAATGCATGTAATTTATGCATGCATGCATTGTAATTAATGCATTAGTAAACATACTTTTTTGAGGAAAACAAGAGCATTAATTGGGTGCTTTTGCAAACTACAAAAAGTGTTCCACCACTCACCATCTACCTTGGTTGATGAGATTTTTGAATTGAGCCTTATAAACCGGAAAGGAGGGAGTACTATAACATCACATGTCCCAATGCAATATGAGTCTATGACCTAATAAATGAAGCTTTGCATGTTACCACACTTATGTTACTATCCACTATTGATGTAGTAACATCGTCTCGGGATATGTGTATGTTACTAGTAGTATATGTTACTCTTCATTGTGGCTAGTCTAAGCACGCAATGCACAGGTCAACAAGTGGGTTTTCTGAATTTGTTTCTCCCTCCGTCTCATAATGTAACATGTTTTTTGACACCATACTAGTATTAAAAAAGGTCTTACACTATAGAACCGAGAGTAGATCCTACTCGGAATATATTCGGAAAAAAAAGGGAGATCCTACTCAGAGTAGCTACATGCATGCATACTTTGTTGTTTATCCGCGTGACACGGATATTCTCCTACCTTTGCTTGGAATCACGGAAACTAATATCCAAGGGAGATGCGAACCAACCTGTGGTTGGTTGGATGGTTAGAGGGACTGTGGTATCCCCAGCCCACCAGGGTTCAAATCCTGGTGCTCGCATTTATTTCTGAATTTATTTCAGGATTTTCGGCGATGCACATTCAGTGGGAGGAGACGTTCCCGTCGATGACGGGGCGCCTACGGTGACTTCGTAAATCTCAAGATGATATGCCGGCTCAGTCTTTCGGAGGTACTCATAGGGGTAGGGTGTGCGTGTGTGCGTTCATAGGGGTGAGTGTATGCGTGTGTATATGAGCGCCTGTGTCTGTACTGATGTTCAAAAAAATCCAAGGAAGATCTTTGTTATTTCGTTGCCAAATCTTGCAACTTCCATTTAAAGGATTGAAATCATATGAGTTTTCATGTGTACTAGTTTGCATGCAGTTTAAAATAAAATTACCATTGAGTTTTCCTAACTAAGTTATCGATGCCCCGCTTGGAAGAACGATACTCTCTCCGTAATATATATGTATCTAGACAAATTTAAGACAACAATTGTAAGACATGTGTAATAGTTATTTTACACCCGTAACCTCTTCCTCCCGTTTTCTGAAGATGGAATAAAGGTCTTCCCGCATAGCCCCCGTTTTCGGTGATGCGTCTAGCATCATCGGTGGGCGTGTGGATGTGTGTCTCCGGCAGATCTATCTTTGGTGGATTTGCTCAGATCTGTTCGTCGTTCGTCTTTGTTCGTGTGTTTTCAAGTTTGATCCTTTTGATCTACACTTTTTATCTGCGGCAGTTGCTGTTCTGGTGTGTTGGTTCTATGGGGCCTTAACACGGCGACTTTTTAACTGTCTACTACAACAAGGTTTGTCCGGCTCTGGCAAGGGAGGAGCGATGACAGCGGCGCATCTTCGGCTCGCTTCAGTGCTTGTAGTCGTCGTTAGGACGGATCTAAATGTAATTTTTATTATTTTCAGTGTTTGTTGCTACCCTAATAGAAGATGAATAGATTGAAAGGTTTTCCAAAAAAGCAAAAAAAGCAAACCTCTTCCGCCCGTATTAAACTGGGTGCACGTAAAATCCGGGCGAAAAGAGAACGAAGCATGGGAGATGTGTATTATTTTTCTAGGTGGAAGGCACAAAACGACATGTTTTTCAAGATCTAAACAACAAATTAATCGAGATGCACGTAGGGCGTGTTTAGTTGCCCGCATCTAGCCTAACCAGGCCCGCGCAGGAAGGAAGAGGCCCGTTTGGTTGCCTGGTTTCATTGTCGGGCCTGCATCGCACACTTCTTAAAGCAGCCTAGAGCCTGGCTCGCTGGAAACGCTCGATTCGGCAGTTTCTCGCGAGCCAGGCCGAGCTGAACGCAAGAGAGCGGGCCCTTGCATGAGTGGAGAAGTGAGAAAGGTGATTACCTGAGGTCTTCTTCAATCTCTGGTAAGCTCCTATCTAATCTACTCCCTCTGATCTACACAACGGTGCTTCGATTCGAGGTAAGCTCTACACGAAAAAGATGCACCTCAATGCTACAGTTTCATTCAGGCGATTGGTTCGTAGTTTCCTCGACCGTAAGTTCTTAATTTCATCTTCCCGCTTGGAGCTATTTTGGACGAATTTTGTCAGATTCGTCGCGCACAATCGATCATTTGAAATTTTCATTGACCAGCAGCCTAATCTCGCAGTTCCTCACAACATTCGTGTTGTAAGGTTTTTTGTTTCGACAATCGTACCTTCATCTTTCTTTGAACAACAGTCTACTGCACTAACACCGCCATGTCGAGCTCCTCTGTCCTCTGCTCATAGCCCTCATATTCGTCCCTCTCGACGTCGAAGCCCTTCCCCTTGATCTCCTTGCCCACGTCCTACTACACTAGAGTCGTTTCTGGTGCCGCTCATCTTGGCCTACTCTCTGTCGTCCTCCTACTGCACTGACGCTGCAATGGCGCGCACTCTACTTTCTTGTGTCCTCTGCCTTCGTGCACACTGCAGTTCGCCGCACCGCCGACGGGGTCGATCAACTTGGCCTCCTCTCTCTCACCCTACTACACTGGAGTCGTTTCCGACGTCGATCGTCTTGGCCTCCTCTCTCGTTCACTACACTGACGATACCATGGCGCGAGCACCGCATTTTCCTCCTTTGTCGACCGTCTTTACGCGAGCACCGCAACTAGTTCGCCGACGGGGTCGCTCGTCCACGACTCCATGCTCGTCATGTCGGACACGGCGCCACGGTCACTATCCACCTCAGTCGCCACAGTTCGGCGCACACTGCATTTCTTCTCCCCCTTCCTCTGCTAGCTCTTAACCCTGTGTGCTAAGTGCAAGTGCTAGCTCTTAATCATACCCTATGCGGGCAACCAAACAGCGTGTAGTTGTATGCATCGAGACAATGCAGGCAACCAAACAACGTGTCAAAGTTGATCCCCTAATGCAGGAAGTCCATATGCAGGCAACCAAACAACTTGCAGATGTCGCATATGAGGCTGTTTTTTTAGAGCCAGACTGGGTTGAGATGTGTATGCAATGCAGTTACTGTTCACTACTACAACGAAACACGCCCGTAATAAATTTTCCGCCTGGATTTATCCTCGAAGAAAAACCACCTGGATGAAAACCGCCTGTAATCGTCCATGAAACAACGATCAAATCGCGCCCTGAGCCTTTTTGTGATACAAGCAAAGAACTTCTACGAGAACAAACACGTGGTCCAATAGTTAGGAGGGATGCAAATGCCATGATATAAATTCTTATGTTTTTCACGTTCATGATCTTTTAGTCCTGCAATCAAAGAGGCAAAGTAGCCCTTAAGCTTGCGAATCAAAGCTAATCATCCCAAGGATTTGACCCAAACGCGGTGCTCCTCCAGTGGCAGGAGAAAATGGTGGGGCATGTAAGCAACCTTCAATGGACGGTTGACAAAGCAAATTATAGCTCAGACGGTTGACGAGTGGGCATTATTGCACAGCTTTTAGCTCCAGTCACCAGTGCGACGCGTCAATAATGCCCGTTAGTGGCGTTCTTTACACCTGACACATTCCTTTCATGACCCTGTACTGTACTGAGGGCCTCGCAGAGCTGACTGCATAAAGAGGGTCAAGTTGACCTAAGAAGAGTGCTTTAGCGATCCGTGGATCAATGGCGGTCTACATCTCTTTCTCATGATCTGTAGCAGATCGGATCTACTACCAATAGCACGGAAAGTCCACAGCCAATCTTCGTCAAAACTCTGTACAAGCACATCACATGAGGCACAATAATGGCCTCAATAATATTCGGTGGGGTACATTGACGGACTCTATCCCTGCTACTGTTACAACTTACAATGGATGATTATAGCCACGTATAGTAGTACAAAGGAGGAGATAGTATGAAGAAATGTAAATAATTTTTTGAAGTGAAGGGGCAGAAGAATTTATTCTCTCAAAAAGAATATCAGTTTTACCAAGATGTAAAAAGACAAACATGTTTCTCCAATTAGAACATCTTATTTGCAGCGTAGCCATGTCAATGACTGGAGGTGTGTCAACTATGAACTTGATTCTGCAACAGCACCTGATTTTGCTCGGTCATCTTCGATCATGGCTTTGATGTAGAATTCGCCTGCTTTGTAGGAGGACCGAACCATCGGACCAGATGCAACATAACGAAATCCCTGCCATTTAAAACCAAGCAATAAGTACGATGCAGAGTAGGAGCACTGATACAGATTAGCATTGAAAAGCAAGAAATATTCCAGGGAACCAAAAAGGATAATATTAGCATTGATACAGATTATTATATGATAAAGCAAGTTCCTAGAACTTCACTTGTCTAGCACAAGAAATCATGGTGGGTTACTAAACGGCAGAAGTGACAAGGGCACGCTATCCAGATTGATTTATTCTTTGTGGATCTCGTTAACCAATAAAAGTACTCCCTCCGTCCCAAAATAAGTGTCAACTTTAGTACAACTTTACCGATGGAGTACTAGACAATGCATTGTGGCTGAGTAAAGTGATTTATTGTGTTGTAAAATTAAGATCGATGGTTAATGTTACATTTGCCACAAATAATATGTATTATAGCAAATCATGGTTGATAATAGATCTTTGCGTGATCGTAAATCGCAAGAACTCAAAGTACAAGATGTGGATGGAGCATACCATTTCAACACCAAGGGCGCGGTAGTTCTCGAAGGCTTCAGGTGTAATATACTCAGACACTGGCATATGTCGCTTTGACGGCCTCATGTACTGACCAAATGTAATGACATCAACACCAGCAGCTCGCACCTTTTCCATTGTGCTGATAACCTGATCGGGAGTCTCCCCACAACCCAGCATGACTGATGTCTTTGTGAGGGTGCCAGGAGGGGCATACTCCTTTGCCATTTTCAGAACATCCATTGATTGCTTAAAATTTGCACGGTGGTCTCGCACACTTCTTTGAAGCTCTTCCACCGTTTCAATATTGTGTGCAAAAACATGCAACCCGGAAGTTGCTACCTTTTCTACACAACTTCGATCTCCTTGGAAATCAGGCACTGTAAAATTATTTGTGTAAGGGCACAGTACATGGAATGCCTGATAGTAAAAGATAACAGCTGGTGTGTCAAAATAGAAACTACTCATGTTTATAATTTATAATACACACACATGTTGCAAGATTCGAACTTTGCAATGCTTGGAATATAATTACTCCTTCTGTTCCTAAATGTAAGTCTTTTTAGAGATTCCAATAAGGGACTACATACGGAGCAAAATGAGTGAATCTACGCTGTAAAATATGTCTATATACATCCGTATGTAGTTTGTATTGAAATCTCTAAAAAGACTTGTATTTAGGAACGGAGTAGTTACCCATTAAATTCATGCTTGGAAGTACATTCATTTATTAATGATTTTCTAATTATCAATATATATCACAAAAGGAATTAACAGACAAAGTTCAATCTACGTGATCATGCCAGGTTAAATCACGCCCTACAAAAATAAACTGAGGGGATACTGAACAACTGACAAAAGAACTAGGAGTATGCCTCTTACCAAGCGCTTCAATAAGCATATCTGGCTTTAAAGTCTTCAACCTCTGTACTGTTTCAGCAAAATGGCCGCTCCCCTGATCAGGTAAATCATCCCGGTCCACACTTGTGATGACTATATATTCAAGGCCCCACGATGCAATAGCTTGCGCAACATTGGCAGGCTCATTAGGATCTGGTGGAGGAGGGGTTCGTGATGTCTTGACATTGCAAAATCTGCAAATTATCGACTTCTCAAATTCTAACAATATGTCATCTCTAAAAGGTGAGTCTTAACTAATACAATGGTAGAGTGCGATATGAGCAAAGAACTGGAATAAAGTGTCGAACAAAACAATAATAAATCACTTCTGTACCTGGCAGGACCACGTAAATATGAGGACACAGCTAAAAGAAATATGTTGCAACAACAACAACAGCTACTACTACTACTACTAGTAGTAGTAGTAGTCTACTACTACTAAGCCTTTAGTTCCAAGCAAGTTGGGGTAGGCTAGAGCTGAAACCCATAAGATCTCAAAACCAGCTCATGGTTCTGGCACGTGGATAGCTAACTTCCACGCGCGCTTGTCCATGGCTAGTTCTTTGGTGATATTCCAGCCCTTCAGATCTCTCTTTACGGACTCCTCCCATGTCAAGTTTGGTCTACCCCGACCTCTCTTGACATTATCAGCACACTTTAACCGTTGGCTATGCACCTGTGTTGTATATGTCCAAATCATCTTAGGCGATGTTGGACAAGCTTCTCTTCAATCGATGCTACCCCAACTCACTCATGTATATCATCATTCCGGACCCGGTCCTTTCCTGTGTGGCCAGACATCCATCTCAACATGCGTACCTCCACTACACCTAATTGTTGAACATGTCGCCTTCTAGTCGGCCAACACTCAGCGCCATACAACATTGCAGGTTGAATCGCGTCCTATAGAACCTGCCTTTTAGCTTTTGTTGCACTCGTCACAGAGAACGCCAGAAGCTTGGCGCCACTTCATCCATCCGGCTTTGATTTGAGGGCTCACATCTTCATCGATATTACCATCCATCTGCAGCATTGACCCCAAATATTGAAAGGTGTCCTTCTGAGGTACAACCTGCCCATCAAGGCTAACCTCCTCCTCTTCGTGCCTAGTACTGAAACCGCACCTCATGTACTCAGTTTTCGTTCTACTAAGCCACCACTAAAACGAATATGTTGCCAAAACAACAACAAAAATCAGCAGTTCCCCTGAAATGTACACCACAGGAACAATCCATTCTTATATCTGAAATTGGTACTCAAAGGAGACTCCAACAGAACTGGTTCGTAGGTTTGTCCACGGCCTACACGACCAAAACCTTCACCGTTTTCAACATGGATTGCATACTTAATAGCACTTAATCCAGACAATAGAAGAAGAAAAGCTTTCTCCACTATTAATTTAGCATAAAATCAAGCATGGCACATCGTTATAAAGAAAGCTATTCATTACATAGCACATAAACATTGAGAAGCCACACAAGGCCCTAAGAATACAGAGTGAAACAAACACTTAATTATGAGCACACCCATGACAATTGGCAATAGAATGAGAATTTTGTTTGGGATCCAAACAATTCTGAAGAAGAAACTAGCTTGAAGGATTTCAAAACTCAAGCCAAGTGCAAAAAAGCACGTAATTTTCTACCCAAGACAGGACACATAAGAATGCTCCGGGTAAGCAGAAGATATAACAATGCATTTAACGCTACTACCAGAGTACAAATTCAAAGTAAGAAATAAATGTTACTAAGGTCCTCCCCAACTACTGCAGATTTTTAATGGTACGATGAACATCAAATAGTTGCTTAATTTTTCAAAGTCCCTCTCCTTGCTGCAAGCTCTCTGTAATAACTGGTTTGCGGTATGATACAGGCTGAACGAATTCCATCGTGGTCCTTTCTCAACAAATTTCAAGACCAATGCTGGCGAGGGGAACTAGTGGGATTTTGTAGGCTGTCAGAACAGGTCAGCACGCCTCCTGCTCGCCTATTGCAACTCTAGTAATATCTGTAGAAACTCCCCGGCAGTGCAAGCATAATTGTGGGAAGGACGGACTAGCCGAATCCAAAACCTTCATTTGTCTCATATAAAAGAAAATAGCAACCTCTACTGGAGCTGGTCTTCGGTTGTGTACTCGGGCAAGTCTAGTTGGTTAAAGCAAGTATAACACGTGAAGTTCGCCATTTTCAAAAGCTATTTATACATTGATTAAGTTTAAAAGCTATGAATTCCAACTCAATCTTCAGATTGCAATTGAACTAACCCGTTTCTGAGTACAGTTCTCTATAGAATTGCTTCACAGTAAGCATCTACTCTTGCACACAGCTAAAATCGGATGCTTCTTAAATTACTAGCAGCATTAAAACATCCACATGATCTAGCAAAGGCAACTTAAATAGACGATAAGCTACAAAATCACACTATTTGCCCTCACAATCTCACTGCTCATACAAAACTATGCACATGCAAAAATCATGGAAATGACACCATATGGATCATCTAAACTAAAAGCCTATGCTTCTCCTAAAATACAAGGTTATCTAGGGCTTCCCTGTACACAGGCTAAACAACCTAAGCAGCTGTCCGCACTGCCCAATACAGGCCATAGACGAAAAGGACTGATCTCTTTACCTGCATCCACGCGTGCAGGTGTCACCGAGGATCATGATGGTGGCAGTGGCGGTGCCGGTCTCGCCGCCCGACCAGCACTCGCCGAGGTTGGGGCAGCGCGCCTCCTCGCAGACAGTGTGCAGCTTCAGCTCCCGCAGCTTGGCCTTGATGGCCGCGTACTTGGCCCCGCCGGGGATCGTCTCCTTCATCCACTTGGGCTTGGGCAGCGGCTTCTTCCGCGTCCCCACCTCCACCGAGTACGCGAAGTCCCCCAGCGACGGCGTCTCCGCCTGCAGCCGCCTCCGCATCTCCGCGAGCCGCCCCGCCGCGGGCGCGGCGAGGGGAGGGGACTGCGGGGTCGGGTCGAGGGTTTGGAGGAGGGACGGGGTGGAGGAGATGGAGCGGGAGGGGGCCTGGGACAGGGTTCTCGCCAGGGAGGCCGCCAGATGGCGGCGGCCGTGCATGGTTGCGGCCTGGAGGCGGTTGGTGGACCGGACCGGGGACGGGAGAGGTGGGGAAGACGGTGGCGTTTGTTTGGTGCGGAGAGATCCGATGAAGCGTAGATATCCAGAAGCCGCCTTCTGTAGCAAAGGGCGCCTTCTCATGATGGAGAACTAGAGCATTGTTGACGCGCGTTGCTGCGCCCATTTTATCTCAATAGTTTAGTAGTTAAGGATAGAAAGAAATATATATCCATTTATTTAGTATAATGCATTTTCTCACATCATTTTGCAATTTAAGTGATATGCTTCCATCTCTATTGATGTGGTATTGGTTTCTAAAACAAAGATACACCAAATAGAATGAGAACTGAAAACTAAGGTCATATATAATGTTTTTCATAGTTTCTTAGCATGGATTATTTGTCCAAGATTTCTATGAGGAGCGCACTGTTACGCCCGTCCATTTATTTGATGGAATAATATAATGTTTTGTAAATATACATATGCAAGAAAATGAAATTAATTCTGGATAACTTATCTATATAATGATTAATAGTAAAAACAGATTAGGAAGGTAAAAGATTCCTTCTCAAAACATGCAACACTTCTTATTTTCAAAATTGATAAACATGTAAGGTTACTGATAATCACACAACAAAGATCTTATCGAAACCATACAACCAAACACGAAACAAACAAATATTACCGACCTTTCCAACAACAAAGATCTTATCGAAACCATACAACCAAACACAAAACAAACAAATATTACTGACCTTTCCAACAAAAGAGGTGATCAACTTTCTCCTTTGCAGTAACAATAATCTTTAGTACACACCACTTGTTTATTGAAATACCACACATAACTACACATCACAGGAATTTATGGGGGGACTTCATGTGGCCATTCAGATAACTGTAAAACTAAATGCATAATGCAAACAGTAAGCACCCATTAAGCTTGTACTAATACCTAAGCATGCTAAAACGAGAATGATTCGAGTTGACGAAAACACACTTAGCTATGACTGAATCCAAGACTTCAATTATAAATATACTTCTAAGGTAGAAGTTCAAGGAACCTGCACATTTTACTGAAAATTATATTGAACGATGATAGACATGAAGGCTCATTCAAGTTGAACAAAACAAAGTTTAACTATGACTCTATCCAAGGCTTCAATTCTGATTATGTACTAAAGTTGAAGTTGAAGAAACCTGCTTCAACAGTACCATGCACGGTAACATTTTTACCTAAAATTATATTGAACCTCATCTCCCATCCAGGGGTCACCAAAAACTCTTTACTACCCCTAGATTTTTTTCACACCAAGGTAGAATAGAGGTTTATAATCCGCGTCAAGTGAGAATCACCAATCCCGTGTTCTGCTTGCAATATGTCTTGCTACTCAAAGGCTTCATTTTCATCTTTTTGTGACAATACCATATAAACATATTCACTTGGCTGAATTTCTGTAACCATAACTAGAAGTTTTTAAATATGAGAAGGGCATGGTTTAACTAAGAAGAGGTTCAGATGTTACCTTTTTAAGGATCCTACGTTCAAATACCGTCCAAGCTAGCAGTTGGAATGAACAGGATTGAGAGTCGCATAAATAGCTGATCTACAACACTATTTGCATAAAAAAGAGGAAGGCAAGGAACAAAATATTGGCAGCTGAGAACCCATAGACGATAAAAGAAAATTTGTACCTTTTGATTTAGCAGTACCACTTCTATGCATTAAGCAATAACAAATGATTATATTCTTCAGTCAAGTGAATGTATGATCACAGGCATCGCATAATTCATCATTATAAAAGCTTATCAGATTCCATCAAATCTCTTGACAGTTAAATTATATTGATTACGCCTGTAATGGACCAGCTCATACAAGTAACTAACAAACCACGGGTCCAATCTAATTTAGTTAGTCCTTGATTCAGTAGAAAAAATTAGCTTACTCCATTACCTAATCGGCGCCTGCACTGTGATCTGAACACAGCAGAGAAGAGGCACTTCCTTCCCATATATCCCCACGCACGCCAAGAGAATGCAGAGGGACCCGGCTGCCTCTAGTCCTTGCACTGCCCATCGGCCCATCCTACCTCCTCTACCTTTTTGACAGCCCATCACTGTCGCCCCTGACACATCTCAAAAGAGGCCCGCCTTCAACGGGTATTCCGCTACGGATTTCGCATGTATCAACAAACAATACCATGGCATTCAGCCATGAACGATACATAAACGTAATCTAAGCAATCATATGTCTACAGGAATGGTAAAAATCATGAAAAGATGAGGTATGGCTGTCCACGTGAAGTACTTACCTGGCCATCACACATTGAAGATTGAGTGAAGGAATTATCCAATCTAAATAGTCTCCAAGTTTTGCCCCAAGTTGACCATAACTGGGATGAGAACCGCCTGTACAAAATTGGGATTGAGAAGATATTAACAAAATGTAATGGTTGGGTGAAAGAAGGATCGTAACAGGGAAGGAGAAAAATGCAGTTAGAGGGCAACTTTAACAAGGATCATCGGGGAGAGGCACAGGAGACGAAGTGGCGGATATACTGAAGCAGATGCGGCCGAGAAAAGTAAACGCAGACCTCTGTTTAATTTTCACCGGCGAGTGCGCACCTCAGCCGCGATGAATGCTCTTTGAAACTGACAATTGATTGCCTACTTGACTACTTCGACTCCAACGAATCAGTTTTTCTCCTTTGCTTCACCGAACAGTCCTCTGTCTTTTCGCCTCTACATGCATCAGTGTCCGGTCCAGATGGCTCGAACAAGGCGACCGTATGGTCTCGCTTGCGATGGGGAAGGCCGTGTGAGGTGTGACCGCATGGCCCGCGACGGCTTGCTTGTGTTGCCTCACCTCCGTATGGACCCGGTCATCCTCTCGCTGGATATGCCAACCAAGAGGACTGATCTTCAACCCGCACCCGGATGCATGCGTTACTACTCGTACCGTCGCCAGGCGAGGCGCACCGTCTCGGTCGGACCCCAGCGTAGTCGCCATGGAAGTCACTCCTGAGCAGCAGCGGCGGCCGCCGCCACGGGAGGGCTGCGTTCGTGCGGGCCAAAGGAGGGCCGCGTTTTTTTTTTGAGTAATTAAAAGGAGCGCCGCGCGAGTCACGACTTCTTTGCACATGGACAGAGTTTTATAAGCCCATCGGCCCAATTTAACACAAGGGGTCCAAAATTGCCACCGGAGTAGCGGCCTATCACAGGTAGCCCTCAATGGTAGTGAACGAAGAGCCAACGTGGGATTGAGGGAAATTGGATGACCCAAATTGCCCCAAAGAGAAGATCCGATGGTTGCAAGTGCTAATGGCTTAGATGGCTGGAAAGGTGCGCGGTTATAATGTTTCTAAATTGTTCATATGTTGTTTTTTAAAAAATTGATCTATTCATTATCTGTAGAGAACATCAAAAGTAACAAAAGTTACAACCAGGCTCATGGACCATGTAGCAAAGACTGTAGGCAGTGCAACGAGTCAAAGGGACGCCATCGTCCCTCAATCCACCAAAGCAAGACAGACTTTGGTTCAGAAAGTCTTTGTGCTAAGGCCCCACAGGATTAGTGCACCAGTACAACAACCATTGCCGATGATGAGAAGCGTAGGTTGAAATGATCAAACATGTAGACACACAACCGAAGACAAGATCCAAATAGATCCACCAAAGATCAGTACCGATGACAGAGACACACCACCACACATCCTCCGACGACGCTAGACGGGCCATCAGGGCATGGATCGAAAGTGGAAGACATTATTCCTACTAAGGACAATGTCACCGCCACACAACCTTAACCGCGACGTTAAACCAAACAAAGAAGGAGGTGGGGCCCCTCCCACCAGCAAGGAGCCGGGGTGCTCCACACCTCTACGTCTCAAAGTCCATTGAAGGTGATGGCGCGACGGGAGAAGGGAAACCCTAATCGCCTGGGAAGTCGCTTCTTGGGGAGGAGGGGGGAAATTATACTTGGTGATTCATAGTATTTATTTTCATAAGAATTTTGGAGATTGTATATATATTTTAAATCCTATATTGGTTGTTCTTTTGTAAGATTAAACCATATACAAAATTGAAGGAATTTCCCCGCAAAAAATTGAAGGATTTTTTAGGAGTGAAAAACTTGTATTACTCAAACCACAATTGTTCTTGGAAGACTTATTACGGACAACGTATTGGTGGCATACGAATGCTTCCACACCATCAAGAAAAAGAGAGCAGGCAAAGAAGGATTATGTGCGATAAAATTGGATATGCATAAAGCTTATGACCGGGTTGAATGGCCTTTTCTCAAGGAGATTATGCTCAAACTTGGATTTCGTGAGGTGTGGGTAAATTTTATTATGGAGTGTGTTTCTACTGTTGAATATCGTATTCGGTTTAATGCGGAGGAGAGTGAAAGTTTTAAACCTACTAGGGGTCTGAGGCAAGGAGACCCGCTGTCTCCTTACCTGTTCCTGTTATGCACGGAGGGTCTCACAGCTTTACTAACGCATGCGGAAGAAAATGGGAATATTTCAGGAGTAAAGGTTTGCAGAGATGCCCCATCTGTCACGAACCTTCTTTTTGCTGATGACTCTTTAATCCTTATGAAAGCAAATTTGCAAAGTGCGGAAACATTAAAATCAGTTCTAGATTCGTATTGCGCAGCTTCAGGGCAGATGGTCAGTGTCGACAAATCCAGCATCTTTTTTAGCCCTAATACGGGAGTGGACACTAGAGAACAAATGTGTACAGTTCTCAATATAATGACTGAGGCCTTGAATGACAAATATTTAGGACTGCCGGCCAATATGGGTTTAGATAAAACCGATTGTTTCCAATACTTAATTGATCGTATTGTTCAGAGAATTAGTGGCTGGAAGGAAAAACTTCTGTCGGCTCGAGGAAAGGAGATCTTACTTAAAGCGATTGTTCAAGCTATTCCCACCTATGCAATGTCGGTCTTTAAAATTCCTAAAAAAATTGCAAAGGAATTATTGACGCGATGGCGCATTTCTGGTGGGGAGATGAGGACAACCAAAGGAGGATGCATTGGATGGCTTGGTGAAAAATGTGTGTACCCAAGAACCAAGGAGGAATGGGTTTTCGGGATATCCATTGTTTCAATTTGGCTATGCTTGCTAAACAGGCTTGGCGTCTTCTTGAGAATCCGGATTCTCTATGTGCTACTCTTTTGAGAGTCAAATATTATCCTGACGGTTACTTGTTGAACACTGACCTGAAGAAGGGATCTTCCTGTTGGAAATATGCCCTAGAGGCAATAATTAAAGGATTATTATTATATTTCCTTGTTCATGATAATTGTCTTTTATTCATGCTATAATTGTATTATCCGGAAATCGTAATACACGTGTGAATACATAGACCACAACATGTCCCTAGTGAGCCTATAGTTGACTAGCTCGTTGATCAACAGATAGTCATGGTTTCCTGACTATGGACATTGGATGTCATTGATAACGAGATCATATCATTAGGAGCATGATGTGATGGACAAGACCCAATCCTAAGCATAGCACAAGATCGTGTAGTTCGTTTGCTAGAGCTTTTCCAATGTCAAGTATCTTTTCCTTAGACCATGAGATCGTGTAACTCCCGGATACCGTAGGAGTGCTCTGGGTGTACCAAACGTCACAACGTAACTGGGTGACTATAAAGGTATACTACGGGTATCTCCGAAAGTGTCTGTTGGGTTGACACGGATCGAGACTGGGATTTGTCACTCCGTATGACGGAGAGGTATCTCTGGGCCCACTCGGTAATGCATCATCATAATGAGCTCAAAGTGACCAAGTGTCTGGTCACGGGATCATGCATTATGGTACGAGTAAAGTGACTTGCTGGTAACGAGATTGAACGAGGTATTGCGATACCGACGATCAAATCTCGGGCAAGTAACATACCGATTGACAAAGGGAATTGTATACGGGGTTGCTTGAATCCTCGACATCATGGTTCATTCGATGAGATCATCGAGGAGCATGTGGGAGCCAACATGGGTATCCAGATCCCGCTGTTGGTTATTGACCGGAGATCCATCTCGGTCATGTCTATGTGTCTCCCGAACCCGTAGGGTCTACACACTTAAGGTTCGGTGACGCTAGGGTTGTAGAGATATTAGTATGCAGCAAACCGAAAGTTGTTCGGACTCCCGGATGAGATCCCGGACGTCACGAGGAGTTCCGGAATGGTTCCGAGGTAAAGAATTATATATGGGAAGTCGAGTTTCGGCCATCGGGAAAGTTTCGAGGGTCACCGGTATTGTACCGGGACCACCGGAAGGGTCCCGGGGGTCCACCGGGTGGGGCCACCCATCCCGGAGGGCCCCATGGGCTCAAGTGGGAGGGGAACCAGCCCCTGGTGGGCTGGTGCCCCCCCCTTGGGCCCCCCTGCGCCTAAGGTTGGGAACCCTAGGGAAGGGGGCATCTCCACTTGCCTTGGGGGGCAAGGCACCCCACTTGGCCACCACCCCCCTAGAAGATCCCATCTCCTAGGGCCGGCGCCCCCCTGGGGACCCTATATATAGAGGGGGGAGGGAGGGCAGCCGCACCCTTGCACTTGGCGCCTCCCTTCCCCCTTGCTACACCTCTCCCTCCCGCAGACGCTTGGCGAAGCCGTGCCGGGATCCCTGCTGCATCCACCACCACGCCGTCATGCTGCTAGATCTTCATCAACCTCTCCTTCCCCCTTGTTGGATCAAGAAGGAGGAGACGTCTCGCTGACCGTACGTGTGTTGAACGCGGAGGTGCCGTCCGTTCGGCGCTAGGATCTCCGGTGATTTGGATCACGACGAGTACGACTCCCTCAACCCCGTTCTCTTGAACGCTTCCGCTCGAGATCTACAAGGGTATGTAGATGCACTCCTCTCTCTCGTTGCTAGATGGACTCATAGATTGATCTTGGTGAACGTAGGAAAATTTTATTTTATGCAACGTTCCCCAACAGTGGCATCATGAGCTAGGTCTATGCGTAGTTCTCTTTGCACGAGTAGAACACAAATCTGTTGTGGGCGTAGATGTTGTCAAATTTTCTTGCCACTACTAGTCTTATTTTGCTTCAGTGGTATTGTGGGATGAAGCGGCCCGGACCGACCTTACACGTACGCTTACGTGAGACAGGTTCCACCGACTGACATGCACTATTGCATAAGGTGGCTAGCGGGTGTCTGTCTCTCCCACTTTAGTTGGAGCAGATTCGATGAAAAGGGTCCTTATGAAGGGTAAATAGAAGTTGACAAATCACGTTGTGGCTTTTTCGTAGGTAAGAAAACATTCTTGCTAGAACCCTTTTGCAGCCACGTAAAAGATGCAACAACAATTAGAGGACGTCTAACTTATTTTTGCAGCAATTGCTTTGTGATGTGATATATGGCCAAAAGTTGTGATGAATGATGAATGATATATTGTGATGTATGAGATCATGTTCTTGTAATAGGAATCACGACTTGCATGTCGATGAGTATGACAACCGGCAGGAGCCATAGGAGTTGTCTTAATTATTGTATGACCTGCGTGTCAATGATTTAACGCCATGTAATTACTTTACTTTATTGCTAAACCGTTAGCTATAGTAGTAGAAGTAATAGTTGGCGAGCAACTTCATGGAGACACGATGATGGAGATCATGATGATGAAGATCATGGTGCCATGCCGGTGACGAAGATGATCATGGAGCCCCAAAGATGGAGATCAAAGGAGCTATATGATATTGGCCATATCATGTCACTACTATTTGATTGCATGTGATGTTTATCATGTTTTTGCATCTTGTTTACTTATAACGACAGTAGTAAATAAGATGATCCCTCATAATAATTTCAAGAAAGTGTTCCCCCTAACTGTGCGCCGTTGTGACAGTTCGTTGTTTCGAAGCATCACGTGATGATCGGGTGTGATAGATTCTAACGTTCACATACAACAGGTGTAAGACAGATTTACACATGCAAAACACTTAGGTTAACTTGACGAGCCTAGCATGTACAGACATGGCCTCGGAACACAGAGACTGAAAGGTCGAACATGAGTCGTATGGAAGATACGATCAACATGGAGATGTTCACCGATGATGACTAGTTTGTCTCACGTGATGATCGGACACAGCCTAGTCGACTCGGATCATGTATCACTTAGATAACTAGAGGGATGTCTAATCTGAGTGGGAGTTCATTAAATAAATTGATTAGATGAACTTAATTATCATGAACTTAGTCTAAAATATTTGCAAAAATGTCTTGTAGATCAAATGGCCAACGATCATGTCAACATGAACTTCAACGTGTTCCTAGAGAAAACCAAGCTGAAAGATGATGGCAGCAACTATACGGACTGGGTCCGGAACCTGAGGATCATCCTCATGGCTACCAAGAAAGCATATGTCCTAGAAGGACCGCTAGGTGAAGCACCCATCCCAGAGAACCAAGACGTTATGAACGCTTGGCAGTCACGTGCTGATGATTACTCCCTCGTTCAGTGCGGCATGCTTTACATCTTAGAACCGGGCTCCAAAAGCGTTTTGAGCAACACGGAGCATATGAGATGTTCGAGGAGCTGAAAATGGTTTTCCAAGCTCACGCCCGGGTCAAGGGATATGAA
This sequence comes from Triticum dicoccoides, assembly GCF_002162155.2. NCBI lineage: Eukaryota > Viridiplantae > Streptophyta > Magnoliopsida > Poales > Poaceae > Triticum > Triticum dicoccoides. Next base: position 500,259,487 of record NC_041383.1, read on the forward strand.
GTCTCCGACAAGTTCTATAGTTGTAATATGGAGGAAAATAGTTCTGTCACTGAGCACATACTCAAAATGTCTGGGTTGCACAACCGCCTGTCCCAGCTGGACATTAACCTCCCAGACAAGGCGGTCATTGATAGAATCCTTCAGTCGCTCCCACCGAGCTACAAGAGCTTTGTGATGAACTACAATATGCACGGGATGGTGAAAACTATTCCTGAAGTATTTTCAATGCTGAAGTCAGCAGAGGTAGAAATCAAAAAGGAACATCAAGTGTTGATGGTCAATAAAACCACCAAGTTCAAGAAAGGCAAGGGTAAGAAGAACTTCAAGAAGGATGGCAAGGATGTTGCCGTGCCCGGTAAGCCAGTTGCCGGGAAGAGGTCAAAGAATGGACCCAAGCCTGAGACTGAGTGCTTTTATTGCAAAGGGAAGGGTCACTGGAAGCGGAACTGCCCCAAATACTTAGCGGACAAGAAGGCCGGCAACACTAAAGGTATATGTGATATACATGTAATTGATGTGTACCTTACCAGTGCTCGTAGTAGCTCCTGGGTATTTAATACCGGTGCCATTGCTCATATTTGTAACTCAAAGCAGGAGCTGCGGAATAAGCGGAGACTGGCGAAGGACGAGGTGACGATGCGCGTCGGGAATGGTTCCAAGGTCGATGTGATCGCCGTCGACACGCTACCTCTACATTTACCTACGGGATTAGTTTTAAACCTCAATAATTGTTATTTAGTGCCAAGTTTGAGAATGAACATTGTATCTGGATCTCGTTTAATACGAGATGGCTACTCATTTAAATCTGAGAATAATGGTTGTTCTATTTATATGAGAGATATGTTTTATGGTCATGCCCCGATGGTCAATGGTTTATTCTTAATGAATCTCGAACGTAATGTTACACATATTCATAGTGTGAATACAAAAAGATGTAAAGTTGATAACGATAGTCCCACATACTTGTGGCACTGTCGCCTTGGTCACATTGGTGTCAAGTGCATAAAGAAGCTCCATGCTGATGGACTTTTAGAGTCTCTCGATTATGAATCATTTGACACATGCGAACCATGCCTCATGGGCAAAATGACCAAGACTCCGTTCTCCGGAACAATGGAGCGAGCAACCAACTTATTGGAAATCATACATACCGATGTGTGCGGTCCAATGAGCGTTGAGGCTCGCGGAGGATATTGTTATGTTCTCACTCTCACTGATGACTTGAGTAGATATGGGTATGTCTACTTGATGAAACACAAGTCTGAGACCTTTGAAAAGTTCAAGGAATTTCAGAATGAGGTAGAGAATCAACGTGACCGAAAGATAAAGTTCTTATGATCAGATCATGGAGGAGAATATTTAAGTCACGAATTTGGTACGCACTTAAGGAAATGTGGAATTGTTTCACAACTCACGCCACCTGGAACACCTCAGCGTAACGGTGTGTCCGAACGTCGTAATCGCACTCTATTGGATATGGTGTGATCTATGATGTCTCTTACCGATTTACCGCTATCATTTTGGGGATACGCTCTAGAGACAGCTACATTCACTTTAAATAGGGCTCCGTCTAAATCCGTTGAGACGACACCGTATGAATTATGATTTGGGAAGAAACCTAAGCTGTCGTTTCTGAAAGTTTGGGGATGCGATGCTTATGTCAAGAAACTTCAACCTGAAAAGCTCGAACCCAAGTCGGAAAAATGTGTCTTCATAGGATACCCTAAGGAAACCATTGGGTATACCTTCTACTTAAGATCCGAGGGCAAGATCTTTGTTGCCAAGAACGGATCCTTTCTGGAAAAAGAGTTTCTCTCGAAAGGAGTAAGTGGGAGGAAAGTAGAACTCGATGAAGTACTACCTCTTGAACCGGAAAGTAGTGCAGCTCAGGAAAATGTTCTTGTGGTGCCTACACCGACTGGAGAGGAAATTAATGATGATGATCAAGGTACTTCGGATCAAGTTGCTACTGAACTTCGTAGGTCCACAAGGACTTGTTCCACACCAGAGTGGTATGGCAACCCTGTCCTAGAAATCATGTTGTTAGACAACGGTGAACCTTCGAACTATGAAGAAGCGATGGCGGGCCCAGATTTCAACAAATGGCTTGAAGCCATGCAATCCGAGATAGAATCCATGTATGAAAACAAAGTATGGACTTTGACAGACTTGCCCGATGATCGGTGAGCGATAGAAAATAAATGGATCTTTAAGAAGAAGACGGACACGGATAGCTCGACTTGTTGCTAAGGGTTATCGACAAGTTCAAGGGGTTGACTACGATGAGACTTTCTCTCCCATAGCGAAGCTGAAGTCCGTCTGAATCATGTTAGCAATTGCCGCACACTATGATTATGAGATATGGCAGATGGACGTCAAAACGGCATTCCTTAACGGCTATCTTAAGGAAGAACTGTATATGATGCAACCGGAAGGTTTTGTCAATTCTAAGAATGCTAACAATGTGTGCAAGCTCCAGCGATCCATTTATGGGCTGGTGCAAGCATCTCGGAGTTGGAACATTCGCTTTGATGAGATGATCAAAGCGTTTGGATTTATGCAGACTTATGGAGAAGCCTCCGTTTACAAGAAAGTGAGTGGGAGCTCTGTAGCATTTCTCATATTATATGTAGATGACATACTTCTGATGGGAAATGATATAGAACTTTTGGACAGCATTAAGGCCTACTTGAATAAGTGTTTTTCAATGAAGGACCTTGGAGAAGCTGCTTACATATTAGGCATCAAGATCTATAGGGATAGATCGAGACACCTCATAGGTCTTTCACAAAGCACATATCTTGATAAGATATTGAAGAAGTTCAATATGGATCAGTCCAAGAAAGGGTTCTTGCTTGTATTGCAAGGTGTGAGATTGAGCTCGGCTCAATGCCCGACCACGGCAGAAGATAAAGAAGAGATGAGTGTCATCCCCTATGCCTCGGCCACAGGATCTATTATGTATGCCATGCTGTGTACCAGACCTCATGTAAACCTTGCCGTAAGTTTGGTAGGAAGGTACCAAAGTAATCCCGGCAAGGAACACTGGACAGCGGTCAAGAATATCCTGAAGTACCTGAAAAGGACAAAGGACATGTTTCTCGTCTATGGAGGTGACGAAGAGCTCGTCGTGAAGGGTTACGTCGACGCTAGCTTCGACACAGATCTGGATGACTCTAAGTCACAAACCGGATACGTGTATATGTTGAATCGTGGAGCAGTAAGCTGGTGCAGTTGCAAGCAGAGCGTCGTGGTGGGATCTACATGTGAAGCGGAGTACATGGCAGCCTCGGAGGCAGCGCATGAAGCAATATGGATGAAGGAGTTCATCACCAACCTAGGAGTCATACCCAATGCGTTGGGGCCGATCACTCTCTTCTCTGACAACACTGGAGCTATTGCCCTTGCCAAGGAGCCCAGGTTTCACAAGAAGACCAGGCACATCAAGCGTCGTTTCAACTCCATCCGTGAAAATGTTCAAGATGGAGACATAGATATTTGCAAAGTACATACGGATCTGAATGTGGCAGATCCATTGACTAAACCTCTTCCGCGAGCAAAACATGATCAACACCAGAACTCTATGGGTGTTCGATTCATCACAATGTAACTAGATTATTGACTCTAGTGCAAGTGGGAGACTGTTGGAAATATGCCTTAGAGGCAATAATAAAAGGATTATTATTATATTTCCTTGTTCATGATAATTGTCTTTTATTCATGCTATAATTGTATTATTCGGAAATCGTAATACACGTGTGAATACATAGACCACAACATGTCCCTAGTGAGCCTCTAGTTGACTAGCTCGTTGATCAACAGATATTCATGGTTTCCTGACTATGGACATTGGTTGTCATTGATAACGAGATCACATCATTAGGAGAATGATGTGATGGACAAGACCCAATCCTAAGCATAGCACAAGATCGTGTAGTTCGTTTGCTAGAGCTTTTCCAATGTCAAGTATCTTTTCCTTAGACCATGACATTGTGTAACTCCCGGATACCGTAGGAGTGCTTTGGGTGTACCAAACGTCACAACGTAACTGGGTGACTATAAAGGTATACTACGGGTATCTCCGAAAGTGTCTGTTGGGTTGACATGGATCGAGACTGGGATTTGTCACTCCGTATGACGGAGAGGTATCTCTGGGCCCACTCGGTAATGCATCATCATAATGAGCTCAAAGTGGCCAAGTGTCTGGTCACGGGATCATGCATTACGGTACGAGTAAAGTGACTTGCTGGTAACGAGATTGAATGAGGTATTGGGATACCGACAATCGAATCTCGGGCAAGTAACACACCGATTGACAAAGGGAATTGTATACGGGGTTGCTTGAATCCTCTACATCGTGGTTCATCCGATGAGATCATCAAGGAGCATGTGGGAGCCAACATGGGTATCCAGATCCCGCTGTTTGTTATTGACCGGAGAGCCGTCTCGGTCATGTCTACGCGTCTCCCGAACCCGCAAGGTCTACACACTTAAGGTTCAGTGATGCTAGGGTTGTAGAGATATTAGTATGCAGCAAACCGAAAGTTGTTCGGAGTCCCGGATGAGATCCCGGACGTCACGAGGAGTTCCAGAATGGTCCGGAGGTAAAGAATTATATATGGTAAGTCGAGTTTCGGCCATCGGGAAAGTTTCGGGGGTCACCGGTATTGTACCGGGACCACTGGAAGGGTCCCGGGGGTCCACCGGGTGGGGCCAGGCATCCCGGAGGGCCCCATGGGCTGAAGTGGGAGGGGAACCAGCCCCTGGTGGGCTGGTGCGCCCCCCTTGGGCCCCCCGGCGCCTAGGGTTGGGAACCCTAGGGGAGGGGGCGTCTCCACTTGCCTTGGGGGGCAAGGCACCCCACTTGGTCGCCACCCCCCCTAGGAGATCCCATCTCCTAGGGCCGGCCCCCCTGGGGACCCTATATATAGAGGGGGGAGGGAGGGCAGCCGCACCCTTGCACTTGGCGCCTCCCTTCCCCCTTGCTACACCTCTCCCTCCCGCAGACGCTTGGTGAAGCCCTGCCGGGATCCCTGCTGCATCCACCACCACGCCGTCGTGCTGCTGGATCTTCATCAACCTCTCCTTCCCCCTTGCTGGATCAAGAAGGAGGAGACGTCTCGCTGACCGTACGTGTGTTGAACGTGGAGGTGTCGTCCGTTCGGCGCTAGGATCTCCGGTGATTTGGATCATGACGAGTACGACTCCCTCAACCCCGTTCTCTTGAACGCTTCCGCTCGCGATCTACAAGGGTATGTAGATGCACTCCTCTCTCTCGTTGCTAGATGGACTCATAGATTGATCTTGGTGAACGTAGGAAAATTTTATTTTATGCAACGTTCCCAACACTTCCTTCACCTGGCAAAGTATTATGGCGGGTGTGATCTCCCTGAAGCGTGGTCATATTTGGCGAGTGGGAAACGGGCAGAATATTGACATTTGGGAGGATGCATGGATTCCAAATTGTGCAAACCGTAAAATTGTTACCCCTAAGGGAGGCCAGTTGTTACGGAAGGCAGCAGATTTGATTGATCCAATCCTAAATAGTTGGGATGAATATCTTCTCAGACAGACTCTATGGCCTATTGATGTTCAGCGAGTGCTTATGATCCCGATATCGCAACATGATATGCCAGATTTCATAGCTTGGAATTTCACAAAAAATGGGATTTTTTCGGTTCAGTCTGCTTATTTTGTGGAATGGGACCACCAATATGGGAATAAGTTACGACATACCAATGGGATACCACGGCCAATCCTATTTGGGCGAGGATTTGGAAACTTGCTTGTCCAGCAAAGGTTAAAATATTTATTTGGCGTACACTTCACGGCACTATTCCGTGTCGTGTTAACTTAGCTAATAGACATGTGAAAGTATTGCCTAAGTGTCCTGCCTGCTCATCTGGGCTAGAAGACACAAAACATTTGTTGTTTCTATGTGACAAAGCAAAAGAAGTCTGGAGAAGACTAGGGATGGACAATATTATTGATAGAGCTTGTAAAATAGACTATGCGGGGTGAGGCAATCTTGGAATATTTACTTTCATTACCAGATCAGGAACTATGTATTATAGGCACTCATAATGTGCGTGACATGATTGCCATATTAGCCTGGTACTTGTGGTGGGAAAGGCGCAAATTGGTACACAATGAGACTACTCAGAATGCACAACAGCTATCCATGGGGATACGCGCTCTCGCTGCCAATTTTGTTAATGCCTCCTCGCCGAAGGCTTCCATTAAAAGAGGAGGATGGTCTAATCCCCCAACGGGGTTTGTTAAACTTAACGTTGATGCTTCTTTTGACCACGACCTTCTCAGGGGTACGATCGGGGCTGTCTTAAGAGATGACAAAGGTAGGTTCATCGGCGGGGGAAATGGTAAGATTGAATGGTGTGCAGATGTGTTGATGGCTGAAGCTTTGGCGTTAAAATTTGGCCTATCGCTTGCGCAAAGGACAGGTTGTAATCGCATAATTATTAACTCGGATAATATGGAGGTGGTCGAGACCATGAACGAAGGAGGACGATCGTCGGGGGTAGCAGCTGCAATTTTTTATGACTGTTTTCACTTAGATTGCAATTTTCCTATTTCTAGATTCGAGCATTGTAATAGAGAAGCAAATAAAGTTGCTCATGAACTTGCCAAGTTGGCTAGATTTTCATTTATTTCTGATTGGTTTGAGGAACCACATAATGCAATTGTACCAATCCTCATAAACGATGTAATGATTATTTCTAATGAATAAAGCTCGAACTTTCTTTCAAAAAAAGAGCAAGAGCTAGCTCGACTGCATTGGAAGGGCCAGAGCCAATCAAAGTCATGGTTCTACCTTCCAATCTAGCAAAATTCGCTAAATAATCGCTAACCTTATTTATGGGCTAACATGAGTAATACAAATTTCACTGAGAGACATAAGACGTCTAATTTCTTTGACGAGGGACGAATAGATTGATTTGTCCTTATCCCGGGCTTGGATCATCTTGACAACTACAATAGGACCCAGCTCAACGACAATGGGAGACTCACTTTTCTGTAGAGCCATAGATAAACCTTTCATACAAATGCACAGCTCCGCCTTAAAACTTACGACATGAAAAAAGCTGCTTCCATGCAGAAAAACTAATGCTCCCTTGATTGTAACATAACACCATGAAGGAAATATTCCCTAGAGGCAATAATAAAGTTATAATTTATTTCCTTATTTGATGATAAATGTTTATAATTCATGCTAGAATTGTATTAACCGGAAACTTAGTACATGTGTGTAAGGGCATATTTATCCTTTAGGTGTTCTGGTGATTGATGACAATGCTTTTGCGGACTAATCGTGTGCCTTGAGTTTCTCAGACGCTTCATCACTAGGCACGAGACGATTCGGTGCCCCTCGAAGACTATTGAAGACGGCGTTGTTCTACGTTTCTTTTTGGTGGATTTGAGTCGTAGGAGAGCCATACTATTAAGAGGGGGTCCGCGTCGGAAAGGTTCGGGTGGAATCATCACGTACACGTTTCTTTCATTGTCTCCTCCTTTCCCTTGCACTTTGGAGCATTCCCCGTCTATCCTCTATGTGAGTGTCTGGACTACTGTTGCTGAGCTTGCGGTAGTACTGCTCCCTGGAGCGGTAGTACCGCAGGCACTCGCGGTAGTACCGTGTCCATGCGCAGTAGAACCGCGGGAGCCTACGGTAGTACCGCTCCCTCAGAGTCGTAGTACCATGGCTCCTAGGCCAAGTACCGCTGCGTCGCGGTAGTAGGCGCGGATGTAATTTTTTACATCCGCGCCCACATGATAGTACCGCACGCCGAGGGCGGTAGTACCGCGGGTGCCCACGGTAGTACCGCTCCCCCCGAACTGTAGTACCGTGGTTCCCTGGCCTAGTGTCGTTGCTTCACGGTAGTAGGGGTGGATGTAACTTTTTACATCCGCACCCACACGGTAGTACCGTGCCTTGTGGACGGTAGTACCGTGACGGATATTTGCATCGTCTCTTTAACCGCGGAAGTAGGCACGGATGTAATTTTATTCATCCGTGCCGTTTCCAGACTTTGCCTTACCTGCCTCGCGGTAATACCGCGGGTGGGTGCGGTAGTACCACGCTCGCGGTAGTTCTGCCTATGGCATAGTCTCTGCAGCTGCCGCGGTAGTACCGTGGTCCCCCACGGTAGTCACGCCCATGGTCTTGCGGTAGTACCGCGCCCCTGGAGCGGTAGTACCGCATGTCGCAGGCTGGTCTAAGTGGATAACGGTTGGATCTCTTCCTTGACTATAAAAGGCGCGTCTCCTACCTCTAGTTGACTACCTCTTCCACCTCTAAGCTCCATTGTTGCTCCAAGCTCCATTTTCGCCCGATCTCTCTCCCTAGCCAATAAAACTTGTTGATTTGCTCGGGATTGGGTGACTAGGGCCCGATCTACACTTCCACCAAGAGATATTCGATTCCCCCCACTTATCCCTAGCGGATCTTGTTACTCTTGGGTGCTTGAGCACCCTAGACGGTTGAGGACCTCGAAGCCATACTCCATTGTGGTGAAGCTTCGTGGTGTTCTTGGGAGCTTCCAATTGTTATGGAGATTGCCCCAACCTTGTTTGTAAAGGTTAGATCGCCGCCTTCAAGGGCACCAATAGTGGAATCACGGCATCTCGCATTGTGTGAGGGCGTGAGGAGATTATGGTGGCCCTAGTGGCTTCTTGGGGAGCATTGTGCCTCCACACCGCTCTAACGGAGACGTACTTCCCTTTAAACGGAAGGAACTTCGGTAACACATCCTCGTCTCCAACGGCTCCACTCTTGGTTATTTCGTGCCTTTACTTTTGCAAGCTTACTTGTGTTGTATCTATTACTTGCTTGTGTGCTAGTTGTCGTTGCATCATATAGGTTGTTCACATAGTTGCATATCTAGACAACCTATTTTGTTGCAAGGTTTAAATTGATAAAGAAAAGCTTAAAAATTGTTAGTTGCCTATTCACCCCCACTCTAGTCAACCATATCGATCCTTTCAATTGGTATCAGAGCCTCGTCTCTTTATTAAGGACTTTATCGTCCGAAGAGTATGGTTGACACCACAGACGGTGCGGAGGAGCACTCCGGTGTGAATCCTATCTCGTCTACGACCGATGGGGGAACCTCGGTCTCTCGTGAGGAATTCAATGTGGCTCTAGACACATTGAAAGACTCCATGATGACCAAGGTTGAAAGCATGTTTACTAAATTTCTTGAAGGACTTAAACTGTCCACCTCGCCGATGAAAGTGGGTGATCCCACTAACAAGGTAACGGATGCTACCTCCGACAAGGGGGAAGCTATCAGTGAAAAGAGTCCTTCTACTAGTGGTAGAAATGGCACCGGCATCTTTGCCCATGTGGAACCTCCAATTTATGGAGGACCAATTCCCTCTACTCATTTAAATCATGCCGGTCCTCCTCCTAAGATTGTGAAAAATGAGGATTTTGATTCTTGGGTGTATCGTTTCAAGCGCCATCTAAAACATGTGAATACTAACCTTTGGAGAATCATTGAAGAAGGTTTCTATCCACATGACCCAAGCAACTTCACCCCTCGAGAAGCCGTGGATAATCAATTCAATGAGAGTGCTCTCTTCATCATCCAAGATGCAATCCTTCCCGAAGATCTCCCTCATCTTCGACCTCATGCCATGGCCAAAGACGCATGGCAATGCATTGTTTCTCTCTATCGAGGAAGTGCTAGCATTCAACGATCCAACTATGAAGTGGTACAAGATGAAGCCGATGAGTTTGCAATGAAAGAAGACGAAGAACCTCGTGAGCTCTTTCAAAGAGTGACCAAACTCACGGTCTCACTCCGAGATCATGGGAGCAAGGACACGGATGAAAACTGGATCAAGCGCAAGTTCCTCAAGGCCATGATGCCCTACAACAAGTCCATGTCCTCCGTCATTCGTCAAAGACTGGACTTCCACTCCATGACCTTGAGTGAAGTGTTGGATGAGTTCGTTGCAATGAGCATTTTGGACAAGAGCGCCGACAATGCGGTGCTCTGTTCCCAAAGGACAAAGAAGCCCAACCTTGCTTTGAAGGCCAAGGTTAGTGTGGAAGAAGAGGAAGAAGAGGAAGATGATGAGAGAAACCCCAAAGACACCAAATATGACTATCATGAGCACATGGCTCTTGCTTCAAGACAATTTTGGAGCAAGAAGAATACAAGACCCAACTTCAACAAGAACAACTCAAGTGGTGTCAAGGGCAAGCAACGAGTTAGAACTTGCTTCAACTGTGGCAATGTGAGCCATTTCGTTGTGGATTGTCCTTACGAGAAGCGGGAAGACAATGGTGGCAAGTTCATCTGAAAAGACAAAGCCAAGTCCTTCCCCAACAAGAACAACTTCACCAAGAAGACTCCTACTCGTGGGTTGGTGGTTCAAGAAGAATACAATGAGGATGACAATGATGATGATAATGGAGAAGCAATGGCCATGGCGTCCGTTGCCATTGCTACCACTCCTCGGGTGTCTCTCTTTGATTCACCCAACGAGAACATCACCGCCAAGTGCCTCATGGCTAAAGCTTCCAACAAGGTAACCCCAACATCAAAACCACCATCATTACTAATCCCTCCTTGTTGGGTTGCATTGATGAACATGATGAGTCTAATGAGGAAGTGAATGAATTTGAGTCTTTTATGAGTAAGCTCAAGGGCAAATCCAAGAAGCACTTTGTTGCTCTCTTGGGACAACTTGGTGAGGCCAATGACATGATCGAGGCTCACGAAGAAACCATCTCTAAGATGGAAGGTCATAGTCGTGACTATGCCAATGAGATATCGGATCTCTCTAATGCTCTTGAGAAAGAGTGTGGGCATCGTTTGACTCTTGAGGAGGCACACAACGATGACCATGCTAAGTTAAAGAAAGATCTTGATCATGCTCTTGTCGTGTCTCGTGTTCTAACTTCCGAGAAGGCTAAACTTGGGGTTGATCATGCTAGACTCAAGGAGGAGTTTGAGATACTTGACAAGGCCCACAAGGTCTTGAAGGGTGCCCATGCTAACCTCAAGGAGTCTCATGCTCAACTCCAAGTTAAGCTAACCAAGGAAAAGGCCACCTTCCCTCATATGGTATTAATTGATAATGCATATGCTACTAACCAGTGTTGTGAGCATGTGCATCTTGTGGAGGAGAATGCCAAGTTAAAGGATCAACTTGAGAAAGGCCTTGTAACTTGCATTCAAGGTGAGAAGAATCTCAACGACCTTTTGAGTAATCCAAAGGAAGTTCTGGCCAAGAAGGGAATTGGGTTTGCCCCCAAGTCCAAGAACAAGAAGAAGAACGACAAGACCCATCGTCCTCCTCCTCTCAAGCAAACTTTTGTGAAAGAGGGAGAGGGTGATACTAAGGAGAAGAAGGAAAAAGTGAAGGGGGTTGATGTCAAAAAGGGCAAAACCATCTCCTCCAACAAAGCCGGCGACTTTAACCCGTCATATGTGTTGTGCCATGCTAGTGATGGACATGTTTATGCTAAATTTGTTGGTTCTCCTTATGAGTACATTGAATGGTCTATTTGGGTTCCTAAGACCCTTGTTACTAACATCAAAGGACCCATTACTAAATGGGTACCTAAAACCAAGCATTGATCTCTTGTAGGTGTTTGCTTCCGGTGGGGGATCATGGTTGCTCGATAGTGGAGCAACAAATCATATGACCGGAAGCAAGGACTTGGTGGTGGACGTGCAAAAGATTCCATCTATGCCCACCAATGTCGAGTGGGGTGATGCCTCACATTCTAAGGTATTGGGTCTTGGCAAGGTTGTCATTTCTCATGATCTAACGATCGATAAAGTCATGCTTGTTGAGTCCCTTGCATACAATTTACTTTCCGTTCATCAACTTGCACTCATGGGCTTTGCCACTTTCTTTGACATTGATACCGTGGCCCTCTTGTGGAGCAAGACTCTTAAAGTAGCCTTTGTTGGGCATGTCGAGAATGGTCTCTATGTGATAAACTTTTCGGAGCGACCCACTAAGACCGTGACATGCCTAATGGCTAAAGTTGACGTGGGATGGCTTTGGCATCGCCATTTAGCCCACGTCAATATGAGATCTTTGCAAAGTCTTCTCAAGGGGGACCATGTCCGTGGACTAACAAATGTTAGTTTTGCCAAAGACCGTGCGTGCAGTGCTTGTATTGAAGGAAAGCTTCATGAGAAGGCTCACCCTCCCACGACCATCATCTACTCGAAGAGACCCTTGGAGCTCCTTCACATGGATCTCTTTGGGCCCCCATCATTTGATAGTCTTGGAGGTAGAAAGTATTGCTTGGTGATTGTGGATGATTATTCAAGATACACTTGGGTATACTTCTTCAAGAGGAAGAATGAGACTCAACAAACCGTCATCGACTTTGCAAATGAAGCTCAACGTCAACATAATGCAAAGATCTTGACAATAAGAAGTGACAACGGCACCGAGTTCAAGAACTACACCTTGGATGAGTTTCTTAGTGATGAGGGGATCAAGCATCAATATGCTGCACCATATACCCCTCAACAAAATGGTATTGCGGAGAGGAAGAACCGGACGTTGATGGATGCGGCAAGGACCATGATGGCGGAGTTCAAGTCTCCATACAACTTTTGGGCCGAAGCCATCAACACCGCATGTCATGCATCCAATCGGCTCTATCTCCGCAAAGGCTTGAACAAGACCCCTTATGAGATACTCACCGGCAACAAGCCCATTCTCAAGTACTTCCGGGTGTTAGGGTGTAAGTGCTTCATTCTCAAGAAAGGTGTTCGTTTGTCTAAATTTTAGGCTAGAGCATATGAGGGCATATTTGTTGGTTATGCTACAAACTCTCATGCTTACCGTGTTCTCAACAAGTCCACCGGACTCATTAAGGAGACGTGTAACGTGGAGTTTGACGAAAATAACGGCTCCCAAGTGGAGCAAAGTGGTACTTGTGATGTAGGTGATGAAATTCCTCCCCAAGCTATAAGAAGAATAGGTATTGGTCATATTCTACCCATTGAGGAACCCGTTGTGGCCGAAGGAGAAGGACAATGCTCCACTCAAGTGGAGCCATCACCTACTCAAGACCCACACGCTTCCGAAGAACAAAGTGAAGGCCCTCAACCTCGTGAACAAGACCAAGGGCAAGATCAATATCAAGATGATGGTGAACCTCCAAATGATGCCCAAGGTCAAGTTCTTCCCCTCGAGCAAGTTCAAGATCACGAGCAAGCTCAAGATCAAGAACAAGCTCAAGACGACGCTCGATAATCAAGTTAACCCTCCTCCTTCCACATCCGAGGAGGAATTAGAGTGTCGTGCCGCAAAGATTGCTTCCAAACTCACCACCAAAGGCCATCTCATGGAGAATGTGGTTGGAAGCCTAAGAAAAGGGGTAAGCATTCGTAGACAATTAGCAAACTATTGTGAACATCAGGCGTTTGTCTCTTGTGTTGAACCCCAAAAGGTCTATGAGGCGCTCGAAGACTCGGATTGGCTCAATGCCATGCATGAAGAACTCAACAACTTCGAGTACAAAAAGGTGTGGAGGTTGGTGCCAAGGCCATCGGGGAACCACAATGTCATTGGAACAAAGTGGATTTTCAAGAACAAGCAAGATGCTCATGGGAACATCATTCGCAACAAGGCAAGATTGGTAGCACAAGGCTACTCCCAAGTCGAGGGTATCGACTACGGTGAAACCTATGCTCTCGTTGCTCGCCTTGAATACATTCTGAAAGTGCAACTATGCCTAGGTGGTTTTGGTAATTCATAACAACATATAGCTCATTGAGCTAATGCTATTCCAAGACTATTATTTCAGGAAAGCTCAATGAATGGCATGGCATGGATGATGAAAGTGTACCCCTCAAAATATCAAGGACAAAGGATTGGCTCAAGCTCAAAAGCTCAAGACTCTTCATTTTACATTTTAGTGATCCAAGATCACACTGAGTCTATAGGAAAAGCCAATACTATCAAGGAGGGATGAGGTGTTGCTTAATGAGCCTCTTGCTTCAAGTGCTTAGTGATATGCTCCAAATACCCTCAACTAATTTCCCACATCCTCATATGACCTAAACCTAAAGCCAAAATCAGTCACACCGATTCTTTCTATCCGGCGCCACCGAGTTCATATCTCATAGCCACTGCCACAAACCCTAGGCAAATCGGTCTTACCGATAGGGATCTCGGTCTCACCGAGATGGGATTGTAATCTCTCTGTTTCCCTTCGTAACGTTTCGGTCTAACCGAAGTGAGCGATCAGTCCCACCGAGATTGCAATGTAAACTCTCTGTTTCCCTTTTGTAACATTTCGGTCTCACCGAAAAGAGCAAATTGGTCCCACCGAGTTTACCTGACCAACTCTCTGGTTAGCTAATTACCAAAATTGGTCTCACCGAGTTTGTGTAATCGGTCTCACCGAGATTACGTTATGCCCTAACCCTAACCATATCGGTCCTACCGAGTTGCATGTCGGTCCCACCGAAAACCCTAACGGTCACTAGGTTTACTAAATCGGTCTGACCGAGTTTGTTGATTCGGTCCCACCGAGATTGGTAAATTGTGTGTAATGGTTAGATTTTGTGTGGAGGCTATATATACCCCTCCACCTCCTCTTTATTCATGGAGAGAGCCATCAGAACAAACCTACACTTCCAACTTACCATTTCTGAGAGAAAACCACCTACTCATGTGTTGAGGCCAAGATATTCCATTCCTACCATATGAATCTTGATCTCTAGCCTTCCCCAAGTTGCTTTACACTCAAATCTTCTTTCAACCAGATCCAAATCCTATGAGAGAGAGTTGAGTGTTGGGGAGACTATCATTTGAAGCATAAGAGGAAGGAGATCATCATCAACGCACCATTTGTTACTTCTTGGAGAGTGGTGTCTCCTAGATTGGCTAGGTGTCACTTGGGAGCCTCCGACAAGATTGTGGAGTTCAACCTAGGAGTTTGTAAGGGCAAGGAGATCACCTACTTCGTGAAGATCTACCGCTAGTGAGGCAAGTCCTTCGTGGGCGACGGCCATGGTGGGATAGACAAGGTTGCTTCTTCGTGGACCCTTCATGGGTGGAGCCCTCCGTGGACTCGCGCAACCGTTACCCTTCGTGGGTTGAAGTCTCCATCAACGTGGATGTACGATAGCACCACCTATCAGAACCACGACAAAAACATCCGTGTCTCCAATTGCGTTTGAATCCTCCAAACCCTTCCCTTTACTTTCTTGCAAGTTGCATGCTTTAATTTCCGCTGCCTATATACTCTTTGCATGCTTGCTTGATTTGTGTGATGATTGCTTGACTTGTCCAAAGATTGCTAAAATCTGCCAAACTCTAAAATTGGGAAAAGGTTAAGTTTTTAATTGGTCAAGTAGTCTAACCACCCCCCTCTAGACATACTTCAAGGTCCTACAAGTGGTATCAGAGCTTTGGTCTCCATTTGCTTTGATTCCTATAGCTTTTGGTGGTCATAGCCTTGGTTTCACAACCTAGGAGAGTATGGCGTCTAGCGAGGGAAATTATCACCGTAGAGGTCCTTACTTTGATGGCACAAATCTTGCTAGTTGGAAGCATAAGATGAAAATGCATATTCTCGGACATAACCCCGCCGTTTGGGCTATTATTTGTATTAGCTTGCAAGGTGAATTCTTTGATGGGAGAGAGCCGAACCGTGAAGCTAATGCGGAAGAACTTAAGATGCTGCAATACAATGCTCAAGCTTGTGATATCATCTTCAACGGATTGTGCCCCGAAGAATTCAACAAAATCAGCCGTCTTGAGAATGCAAAGGAAACTTGGGATACTTTGATTGATATGCATGAAGGTACTGACTCCGTCAAGGAATCCAAGCTGGATGTGCTCCAAAGTCAGCTTGACAAGTTCAAGATGAAGGATGGTGAAGGTGTCGCTGAAATGTACTCTAGGCTTGCTCTTATCACAAATGAGATTGCCGGCTTAGGGAGTGAAGAGATGACTGACAGATTCATCATCAAGAAGATCCTAAGAGCATTGGATGGAAAGTATGATACCGTGTGCACATTGATCCAAATGATGCCAAACTACCAAGATCTCAAGCCAACGGAAGTCATTGGAAGAATTGTTGCTCATGAGATGTCACTCAAGGATAAGGAAGAACTTCACAACAAGTCAAGCGGTGCTTACAAAGCCTCATGTGAAGCCCCCACATCATCAAGTGAGAAACAAACCTTCAATGAAGAATTGAGCTTAATGGTGAAGAACTTCAACAAATTCTACAAGAGTAGAAGCAAAGAAAGAAGCTCGAAGTCAAGGTCATACAATGACAAAAGATCTTCTAGTCGAGAGCGCAATTGCTACAATTGTGGGAGACCCGGACACTACTCCAATGAGTGTACGACACCCTACAAAAGAAGAGAAGATTCTCCAAAAAGAAGAAGCAAAAGCGAAGAATCACCACCAAGAGAGAGGAGGAGTAGAGATGATCGCTATGAACGAAGACCCTAACGGAGAAGCAAGGATTCGAAAAGGAAGGACAAGTCATCAAGGAGCTACACAAAACGAAGACATCAAGCTCATGTTGGTGAATTGGTATCCGGCTCCGACTCCGACCATCACTCCGAGAGAAGCTATCACTCCGACTCCGAATATACTCAAGATGAAGGTGTTGCCGGTCTAGCACTTGTGTCAACCAACTCCTACGACATATTTGACTCACCAAATGAAGGAATTGGAAGATGCTTCATGGCCAAAGGTCCAAAGGTAACACATCCCGAGTATGTTGATTTCAATAGTGATGAAGATGACTTGCTAGGTGATGATGATTTACTTGTTGACAACTCTAGTGATGAATACTATGATGAAACGTCAATTAATCATGCTAATCAAGATAAAACGAATGACAACGATAAGGAGAAGATTGAGCTTCTAACTAAAGAACTAAAACAATTAAGTTAGCTCATGAAACTATCTTCGAAGATCATCGAGAACTTTTAAGGGCTCATGAGAAGTTACTCTTTGAAAAGCTCAATCTTGAGCAAGAGCATGAGTTCTTAAAAGCAATCAATGATGATCTCCGTAAGAAAAGTTCTTCTTACATTGCCAAGCGTTTACTCTTATCCACTTACATGCCTCAAGTCAAGTCAAGTAACAAGAACAAGAAAGATTCTTCCTCTAGTAGTAACAATAATTATGCTAAATCAAATATTGTTGCTTCTAGTAGTTATCTTGATTCCACTAATGATTCTCTTAGCCAAGTTACACTTGAGCAAGAAAATAGCTTATTGAAGGGAATTATAGAGAAAGGTGTTTACAAGAGCCTTGCCGGGAGTAAGCAATCCGAGGAAATTGTACGCAAGCAAGGAAGGCACCGAAAGAATCAAGGTGTTGGTTTTGAACAAAAGTTCAATGCCAATGGAGTTGAGTGGGAAGAAGATCAATACCCCAAGACGAAGTTTGTTCCTCAACAAGAGAAGTATGATCCCACTTCCTTCAAGGGAACACAAGCTCAAGATGATCTTCCACCACAAGACCACAAGAACAAAGGCAAGGACAAGCTTCAAGAGGAGATTGATGCATTTGAAGAAGCACCCAACGCCTTGGTCAAGTGGGTTCCCAAGACTACGTCAAGTTCTACTTCATCAAGTACAACTACAACTCCAAGGATTCCCGTCAAGATGATGTGGATCCCGAAGAAGAAGAACTAGAGAGTTCTTGAGGGTGACTCCGCCAACATTCTTCACTCATATCATTATGGCAAGGACAAGTGCAATCAACTTCCACATCTTGCACTAGTTCAAGGAGTCACAAACCCTCATGTTGGTAAGGCAAGGGACAAGGTAACCTAATGATATCATGGACATCATCTTGTGTGTGCATCACTCTATGTCTATGGAAATTCTTGTTTGTTCCTTGTGGGACTAACCCATGTAGGTATGTTGAAAGTGCAGCTCACTCCAAAGGATTGCTCCAAATGATCTACGTCAACATTGAGCATCCACATCTTCAACACCTACATGAAGTCATCATCGACAAAACCCAAGGTTAGTTCATCCCTCTAAAAGGGGATCTCACATCTAGGGGGAGCTTAACTCTAAGAATTGAGTCAAAGCAACTCTAATGGTGTGAACACATCAATGCATTATGTAAAAGTGGTAACCCCACTTGAGCTTAAACGATGAGTATGACCTATGATCAAATGTTCTCATTTGACTCCTAAGTCAATATACTCATATATAGATGACCTAGTCATCGCCAATTGTTTGATAGATGCTAGAATTGGTTGTGCATGCTTTGCCACATATTTCATTTGACATTCTATTGTGTGAGCATGTTGGTTGCATATTTTACTCATTCAAGGACATCCACTTGTTGCTTTGATTGTTTGGGTTCTTTTTCCTTTTGCCAAGTGGATGGACAAGAATGCCTAAGAACCTTCTCTAGCTATCTATGCTTTTCTCATCTCAAACTCTATTCATGCTACATCACAAAATTTGATCAAGTCAGATTCGAACCACTCTGTGTGAGGAGCACTCAGAGTCCCCGATTCGTCACAGACTTAAACTTCCAAAACTTCTTTGTGATTCTCGGTCTGACCAATTCCTCCATTTCGGTCCCACCGAGATCACTAAGTCGATCTAGGTTTTCAATCTCGGTGCAACCGATTTGAACTTTTCGGTCACAACGAGTTGCTGTAACTGTATACAGTTATGCATCTCGGTGCCACCGAGTTGTTCCACTTGGTCACACCGACAGGGTCGGCCTATATATAGTCACGGGCAAAAATTTGGAAATTTCTCCGAACCTCTTCGCCCGCGCAATATCTCGCTCTGCCACCAGGGTCTCCGGATTGTCTCCTCGTTGCCAGCCGCCTCCTGTCGCTGGTCTTCGCCGCCGTCAACGGATTTCACCCCCGCCGTTGCCGCCGTAGCGAGTTCATCGCCAAGCTAGGGTATGGACTCGATCACAGTGCTATCCTTGTCTGATTCCTAGAACATTGTGTTCATCATGTATCTTTCCATGATTGAAACACCCCTATCCAGTCAATATGATCCTTAGAATAGATGTGATTTGAGAATTTAGGGTTAGGTTTCCGCCGAAACCATCTCGGACCCACCGAGTTGAAAAACTCGGTCCCACCGATTTGGCTAATGCCATTGCACTAGTAACTCTCGGTCTGACCGAGAATTACAAATCGGTGTGACCGATTTTAGAACTTTGTGAAACCCTAGCAGTCTCGGTGCCACCGAACTGTGACTCGGTCCCACCGAGTTCACCAGTTTAGGTTCCAAAACTACTTCGGTATCACCGAGTTTGAAAATTGGTTGATCCGAAATGCTTTCTGTGGAAAGCTAAAACTGAGTTTTTGAATCATTCTTTTGCAAAAATCTCTGCATTTTGTGATGCTTATCCATTCTATCTCATCTATAACTATTCACAGGATCAGCAGTCAGTGTTTTGCAGCATGTCAGACCAAAGTGATAGTCAGAACAAATCAGAAGAGCAGGTGCACATGAGTGAGGGCACTAGTCCCTCTAGCAGCTCAGATGAATGGAGCAGAAGCACCCCAAGCAATCTGCCTAAAGCTGCCACCAGGTCAAGGAAGAAGAGAACCTCAGAATCTGAGGATGAGGATTATATGGCAGAAGAAGATGAGGCTACTTCCAAGAAGGTAGTGCTCAAAAAGGAGTATGGCTCAGCAAAGACCATTAAGCCTGGACTTAATAGGAAGGTCCCTGCCAAGAGGACACCTATGCTGAAGGTCAGAGGATCAAATCAAATACCTGAAAAGCCTGATCCCAAAGAGCCAGCTGCTGCTAAAGGAAAGAAAATGAAGGAAAGGGTCAAAAAGACCATAGGCAGAGTTGTTGGGCAACCTTCCATGATGGAAGAGGAAGAAGAGGTTGTTGCACCAGCACCCAAGGCACAAAAGCTGATGGGTGGTGCTATAAGATCAGGGGCTGCAACATCAAAGCCCAAAGAAGCACCCAAAGCTGCCCCCAAGCCCAAGAATGCACCAAAGAGGAATACCAGGAGTATTCCAGCTGCTGAGAAGAACAAGGCCCCAGTGCCTGAAGTTGCTGATGATGAAGAGGATGAAGGACAAGTCCTGAGGAAGCTAAAGCCCAAGATTCCAAACCACAATGATGATCATCCTGTGGCTGAGGACATGAATATCAGGAGAGACTCAGGGTTGAGGCTATGGAGGATGACAGATCCATATGCCACCAGGAGAAGGACTGCTGTTGACTACAGGTTCCATACAAAGGAACAACATGACTTCTATGAGACAATCTTGTTGGACAAGAAGCCCATAGTGTGTGATATGAGGTGGGTCGACTGGACCTACATGAAGGAGAATGAAGAACACTATCCTGGAGCGTATGACACTTTTGAAGCTTGTGGAGTTGCAGATTTTGTTGGGCAGAAGCTCACCAACTGGAATGATGAACTCATTATGCAATTCTACTCCACAACACACTTCTATCCAGATGGCAGGATAGTGTGGATGTCAGAAGGTACGAGGTACCAGTCAACCATAGAAGAATGGGCTAGCC
This sequence comes from Triticum dicoccoides, assembly GCF_002162155.2. Lineage (NCBI taxonomy): Eukaryota > Viridiplantae > Streptophyta > Magnoliopsida > Poales > Poaceae > Triticum > Triticum dicoccoides. The sequence continues at coordinate 500,280,012 of NC_041383.1, forward strand.
TGATCAATGCCCCCAAAGAGAGTGAAGATGACTTGGATGTCTATGCCAAGAAGAAAATGGGACACAATACTATGACTCATATGTACAAGGAGATCCCAAACAAAGCTCTAGAGACTTTCTCGTTTGGATCAGTCCACTTTCTTCTGTCAGGGCTGCCTACGATCAACTGGATCCTAAGGCACACTCTTTTGCCCAAGTCAGGTGACCACAACATGATTAGAGGGCATGCTATCAACTTGCTGCATATATTTGATGTGCCTCAGAAATTCAAGGTCATGAGCCTTATGGTTGAGACCATTAAGAGGACTGCAGCAGACCAGAAGAGAAGTTGTGGATATGCCCCACAGATTCAGGAGTTCATAAACTCAAAGATGGGCACAGGGAAATATCTGTTGGATAAGGAACACTTTGCTCTTTATCCAGACTTTGAGGACAATCAGGTTGTCATGACTGAGAATGAACCATCATCAGTGCAAGCTCAAGAGAAGAAGGAGAAGGCAAGGAAAGAGAAGGCTGCCAAGATGCCAACTCAAGAGGAGGCATCTGAGTACTTTTTGAAGAACAAGCAGGAGCAGCTTGGTTACTTGATAGCATCAACACTGAGGATTGAGAAGGGGTTGGCCACCCTAACTCAAAACTAGGAGAGCTTGGAAAGAATCATGGAACAAAAATTCTATGATCTAGATGTCAAAGTAACTGAGATTCAGTCAGTTGTGGAGCAGCTTCAGGAAGACATGCAGGAGAGGAAGGGCAACAACCACTGATGCATTTGCCAGAGTACCTAGAGCTCAGAGGTCAGCTGCAGTGCCTGTGACAGACACTAGAGCCACATCATCTGCACCAACAACAACTCCTACAGCTCCAGGGCAACCAGCTCCAGCACCAACTCCTCCAGCTCCCTCTACATCAACTGAAGCCTTCATTCTTGGAGTTCTCCGGACACCACCACCTGAAGATCAAGCCTGAGAGTCGATCTAGCACTATGCATTTTCTATGAACTTTTTGGTAACTTGTTGCCAAAGGGGGAGAAAAATGTATAGATCATAGGCTTCGAGAGAGAGAGTGTTGCTTTTTGTTCTCTCTTGCTTTGGTGGTTAAACTTTGTTTGCTTTTGATTGCTTGAGATACTATGCTATTATCTGTGACACATTGGTGATCATGTGTTTGATCATAAGCTACACTTATGCCTATTTGATGATATTATCTTACCTATCCTTATATGATCATTCACTTTGCTTGGTGATGAGTGCATGTATTCAATCTTTATTATTTTGAGCACTCCACCAAGATGTATGTGAAATGTAAGAGTAACCCATGAGCCTAATTTCTTGTGCATTTGCAGTCCAAAGCAAATCTTAAACTATGCACAAATTTAGGGGGAGCTCTTGCTTATCACATACTTCTCAAAGCGACGATGTTTTTCAATCTTATTATCATTTGTCGAAGCTTTGATCTATATGTTGTCATCAATTACCAAAAAGGGGGAGATTGAAAGTGCAACTATCCCTAGGTGGTTTTGGTAATTCATAACAACATATAGCTCATTGAGCTAATGCTATTCCAAGACTATTATTTCAGGAAAGCTCAATGAATGGCATGGCATGGATGATGAAAGTGGACCCCTCAAAATATCAAGGACAAAGGATTGGCTCAAGCTCAAAAGCTCAAGACTCTTAATTTTACATTTTGGTGATCCAAGATCACATTGAGTCTATAGGAAAAGCTAATACTATCAAGGAGGGATGAGGTGTTGCTTAATGAGCCTCTTGCTTCAAGTGCTTAGTGATATGCTCCAAATACCCTCAACTACTTTCTCACATCCTCATATGACCTAAACCTAAAGCCAAAATCGGTCACACCGATTCTTTCTATCCGGCGCCACCGAGTTCATATGTCATAGCCACTGCCACAAACCCTAGGCAAATCGGTCTTACCGATAGGGATCTCGGTCTCACCGAGATGAGATTGTAATCTCTCTGTTTCCCTTCATAACGTTTCGGTCTAACCGAAGTGAGCGATCGGTCCCACCGAGATTGCAATGTAAACTCTCTGTTTCCCTTTTGTAACATTTCGGTCTCACCGAAAAGAGCAAATCGGTCCCACCGAGTTTACTTGACCAACTCTCTGGTTAGCTAATTACCAAAATCGGTCTCACCGAGTTTGTGTAATCGATCTCATCGAGATTACGTTATGCCCTAACCCTAACCATATCGGTCCTACCGAGCTGCATGTCGGTCCCACCAAAAACCCTAACGGTCACTAGGTTTACTAAATCGGTCTGACCGAGTTTGTTGATTCGGTCCCACCGAGATTGGTAAATTGTGTGTAACGGTTAGATTTTGTGTGGAGGCTATATATACCCCTCCACCTCCTCTTCATTCATGGAGAGAGCCATCAGAACAAACCTACACTTCCAACTTACCATTTCTGAGAGAGAACCACCTACTCATGTGTTGAGGCCAAGATATTCCATTCCTACCATATGAATCTTGATCTCTAGCCTTCCCCAAGTTGCTTTCCACTCAAATCTTCTTTCAACTAGATCCAAATCCTATGAGAGAGAGTTGAGTGTTGGGGAGACTATCATTTGAAGCACAAGAGCAAGGAGTTCATCATCAACGCACCATTTGTTACTTCTTGGAGAGTGGTGTCTCCTAGCTTGGCTAGGTGTCGCTTGGGAGCCTCCGACAAGATTGTGGAGTTGAACCAAGGAGTTTGTAAGGGCAAGGAGATCGCCTACTTCATGAAGATCTACCGCTAGTGAGGCAAGTCCTTCGTGGGCGATGGCCATGGTGGGATAGACAAGGTTGCTTCTTCGTGGACCCTTCATGGGTGGAGCCCTCCGTGGACTCGCGCAACCGTTACCCTTCGTGGGTTGAAGTCTCCATCAACGTGGATGTACGATAGCACCACCCATCGGAACCACGACAAAAACATTCGTGTCTCCAATTGCGTTTGAATCCTCCAAACCCTTCCCTTTACTTTCTTGCAAGTTGCATGCTTTAATTCCCGCTGCCTATCTACTCTTTGCATGCTTGCTTGATTTGTGTGATGATTGCTTGACTTGTCCAAAGATTGCTAAATTCTGCCAAACTCTAAAATTGGGAAAAGGTTAAATTTTTAATTGGTCAAGTAGTCTAATCACCCCCCCCTCTAGACATACTTCAAGGTCCTACTCATTCGTTTGTTGATTGCTTATGCTTCCCATCATAACTTTAAGTTGCAACAAATGGATGTGAAAAGTGCTTTTCTTAATGGTCCTATTAATGAGTTGGTCTATGTCAAGCAACCCCCCGGGTTCGAGGATCCCAACTTCCCGGATCATGTGTATCAACTCGATAAGGCACTCTATGGCCTTAAACAAGCCCCACGTGCGTGGTATGATCACCTTACCGAGTTGCTACAAGATCGTGGATTTGAGGTGGGGCAAATCGATCCCACTCTTTTTACTAAGAAGGTCAAAGGGGAGTTGTTTGTATGCCAACTATATGTTGATGATATTATCTTTGGTTCCCCTAACAAAGCTTTCAATGAGGAATTTGCCGCTCTCATGACCTCCAAGTTCAAGATGTCTTCTATGGGAGAGTTGAAGTTCTTCCTTGGTTTTGATATCAAACAAAGAAGAGAAGGAACCTTCATCAACCAAGCCAAATATACTCAAGACATGCTAAAAAGATTCAAGCTAAGTGATGTCAAGCCGGCTTCTAATCCAATGCCTACCAAGTGCCAACTTGACATTAATCCCAATGGTAAAGCGGTGGATCAAAAGGTATATCGCTCCATGATTGGCTCCTTGCTTTACCTTTGTGCATCTAGAGCGGATATCATGTTGAGTGTGGGAATGTGTGCACGGTTTCAAGCCGCACCGAAGGAAAGTCACTATGTGGTAGTCAAGCGAATCTTTCGATATTTGGCTCATACCCCAAACTTTGGCTTATGGTACCCAAGAGGGCCAAACTTCAAGCTTGAAGGATTTACGGATTCCGATTGGGCGGGAGACAAAGTGGATAGGAAGTCCACCTCCAGAGGGTGCCAATTTCTTGGTTGCTCTTTGGTGAGTTGGTCTTCCAAGAAGCAAAGTTGTGTGTCTCTCTTGTCCACCGAAGCGGAATATGTGGCGGCCGGTAGTTGTTGTGCTCAACTCTTATGGACGAGGCAAACTTTAAAGGAGTACGGTGTCATGTGTGACAAAGTGCCTCTTTGGTGTGATAATGAAAGTGCCATCAAGATTTCTCTCAATCCGGTGCAACACTTCAAGATGAAGCATATTGAGATTTGGTATCACTTCATCCGGGATCACATTAGGCGAGGGGAGATCAAGCTCAAGTATGTCAACACTCATGATAACCTTGCAGATATTTTCACGAAGCCCTTGGATGAGGCAAGATTTCATGAGTTAAGGCATGAGCTAAATATCATTGATTCGAGCAATGTGACTTGAACCCTTGCACCCCCACCACACTCAACTTGTTGCCTAGTTTAGGTGTAGGCATGGACATAGGGGGAGTGTTGTTCTCTCAATGAACTCTCCCTCCCCCCATTATGCATAAATAGATCAACTCTTTCACATTAGCCATTTTTGATGGTACTTGTGCTTCAAAGACGAGTTTTGGTCATGGGCCCAAGGATAATTCTTCGCGGTGCCATACCAACTAACTCAAACATAGGTGGCTCCGGCCACCGCCCTCTCCTTTTGAGAGGTTGTGTCGCATGGTGGTTTCTAGTTGTCTTTCTTCCTTTGGGTTGTGTGTGTTCTTGTGGTGTCCTTTGTGCTAAGAGTTTCCTTGCAAAGACCCTCGTCTTTTGTTGAAACCTGTGTTTTCTTGAGCTCACGGCACTACCGCAGCCTACTACGGTACTACCGCGTGAGGGGAGCACGGTACTACCGCCCCCCACGCAGTAGTAATTTTTTACTACCGCCTGGGTGAGCAGTACTACCGCTTCGGTGCAGTACTTCCGCCCAAGCGTACTACCGCAATGACATGCGGTACTACCGTGACGTCTCAGACGCGTGGGGATAAGGACGAGCGGGGGGAGTTCTAACTCCCCCATACCCATTCGCCAGTTCCTCCACATCGTTTCTCTCTCTCCCACGCTCAAGAACGGGGCCGGCGTTCGTCGCCGGATCTCCGCCTCTGGCTGCCCTCCCGTGATTCCGTCCGGTGGGATCGTTCCCCACCACGTGCTCTTGCTATGGACCAAGGTCTTTCCCCAACTCCTTCTCGTTTTTGTTGTGTTCTTTGCCTCTAGGTTTTTGGGGGAGACTTGTGTGTTCTAAAGATTCTTAGGCTAAATCTATGCAAGAGTAGGATGAAGGAGAGTAGCTTTGCGTAGGAATTATACTTGTATTTTTGTCCTGTGCTAGATTTGATCACCGTAGCACCGCCGTGGTTTCGCGGTTCTTTTCAGATTTGAACTGTTCTTTGGATCTGACGCGGTGCGGTACTACTGCCCGTCTGGCGCGGTACTATCGCTTGTCCTGTACTACCGCCCGTCTGGCGCGGTACTACCGCACTCGCTGCGGCACTAAGGTTTTACTACCGCTCCCACCATGGTACTACCGTGACCTCGCACAGTACTACCGCGACTTGGAGCGGTACTAAAATTGTAGTACCGCAGGCTCTGGCAGTACTACCGTGGATCACATCTATCTCATGGCAACTTTCACGTATACTTTCTATGTGTTTCTTGTGCTTTGCCGTGGTCTTTGCATTGATCCTTTCTGCGTTCATGGGTGTTTTGCGTTTGTGTCTCAGATGGTGGCTCTCGCCGTTCCAATCCCAGTCGTGACACGGGCTCCAAGCGTCTGCGCAATCCAGGTGAAGTACCAGAGGGCTCCACTGCCCCAAGCGCCATGTCAAGACATCAGCTAGCAAGCACAAGGAACCCGCTAAGGGCATGGACGAGATACCCCAATCTGAGTTTGCCCATCTCAGGAAGCTCAACCCGTATGTGAACCCTCATGCTACTGTCAAAGGTTGTGAGCTGTTTTGGAACAAGCAACAGACTCTCACTTATCTGGATGTCATCAAGAACAAGCAGAATACCTATGTGGATGTCAAATGGATAGAAATGCATCACCTAAGGAAGGACAAGCATCGTGAGTACTTTGGAGAAGCTCTGGACCTGGTGGAGCAGTTTGGTATTGAACATGTGATCTCTTTTCACCTTGACTATGACCCTGAGCTCATCTGTTAGTTCTTTGCCTCAGTATAATTTCACCATGATGAGGAGCGGAGGATGACCTGGATGACCAATGGCCGTAAGATGACTACTACTTGGAAGGAGTTCATGGACTTGCTCCACGTTCCTGATGACGGGCTCAACACTCCCGTGGGTGTTTGCCCCCATGCTAATCCTGAGTCTGCTAACAAGGACAAGCTTCAACCATACTATGTTGAGAAGGCGCTTCCCAATGGCAAGACGGGGTTGGTGCTCAACTCTTTTCTGGATATCATGTATCGCATCTTCCGCAACTCCTTGTTCCCTCGCATTGGTGACAAGGATAAGGTTCATGCCTATATGGTGGATAGGATGCTCATTTGCGAGGAGGCTCGTTTGTCTCAGACTCGGCCACTTGATGTCTCACACATCATGTGGTGTGAGCTTCGGTTTGCGGTATTCAACCGCAAGGTGCCTATCTATGGGCCCTATCTGTTTCTGCTGATCTCGAAGACTTGGGAGAAGATGTTCCCTGGTGAGGAGTTCCTTGCTCCAGACTGGATTCGCCATGATCTCATCTGTCTCCGTGTCAAGCCCAACTGGGCCAACACTACTACTCGTGTTGAGGCGTCTGCTGCTAGGGCTGCTGTTGATGAGGAGGATGCTGGCGCCGAGGATGTTGCTGAGGGCCGTGCTGCTAGGCCTTCGTGGGCCAAGAAGCTGAAGGACAAGATGAAGACTCTTTTCTGCATGCAAGCCAAGGGGCAGTATAGGACTCACGTGGCATCTAAGGAGAGTCACCACCGGGACAAGAAGATCTTGCAGCTGTATGGCGAGGACGTGTCTGGTGGTTCTGAGGATCGCATCACTCCAGAGGCCGAGTGGATGGAGAAGCAAGGCTACAGGTGGACTGATTCTGAGGAGGACGTCGAGGAGACCATCCCTGCCGCCGAGGAGTCTGACGAGGAGCGTTGGGATGAGTTCCCTGCTTGAGCCACCCCTTATGTGTAGGTGTCCTCTTTGCCTTTTTGGCGTCTCGATGCCAAAGGGGGAGAGAGTGTAGGGATTTGCGAGTCGGGTGTCGTCGTTCATGTTCGTTCGTGTTCGATGTGTTTGCTGCTTTCTTGTTTGAACCTCGTTTGAACCTCGTTTCAGTTGCTTTGGGTTGCTTTACCTCATATGGTGTAAGACATATGCACTCTATCTATCTTCGCAAGCTTGTGATATATTGTGCTACCTTTGTGCTATGCTCTGCTTAGATGTTAGTTATCATGCCTTTGTCTCTAAAATATAGGGGGAGTGTTGATCCTAGTTTGTGTGCTATGCAGTCCAAAGCATCCATCTAGATTGCACACATCTAGGGGGAGCCCGTCTATATTCTAGAGAGGAGGGGTTTGCCTTTGCTCAATATTATCTCATCTATGTGCAAATCCCGTATTGTCATCAATCCACCAAAAAGGGGGAGATTGTAAGGGCATATTTATCCCTTAGGTGTTTTGGTGATTGATGACAATGCTTTTGTGGACTAATCGTGTGCCTTGAGTTTCTCAAACGCTTCATCACTAGGCACGAGATGATTCGGTGCCCCTCGAAGACTATTGAAGACGGTGTTGTTCTACGTTTCTTTTTGGTGGATTTGAGTCGTAGGAGAGCCATACTATTAAGAGGGGGTCCGCGTCGGAAAGGTTCGGGTGGAATCATCACGTACACGTTTCTTTCATTGTCTCCTCCTTTCCCTTGCACTTTGGAGCATTCCCCGTCTATCCTCTATGTGAGTGTTTGGACTACTGTTGCTGAGCTTGCGGTAGTACTGCTCCCTGGAGCGGTAGTACCGCAGGCACTCGCGGTAGTACCGTGTCCATGCGCAGTAGAACCGCAGGAGCCTACGGTAGTACCGCTCCCTCAGAGTCGTAGTACCATGGCTCCTAGGCCAAGTACCGTTGCGTCGCGGTAGTAGGCGCGGATGTAATTTTTTACATCCGCGCCCACACGATAGTACCGCACGCCGAGGGCGGTAGTACCGCGGGTGCCCACGGTAGTACCGCTCCCCCCGAACTGTAGTACCGTGGTTCCCTGGCCTAGTGCCGTTGCTTCACGGTAGTAGGGGTGGATGTAACTTTTTACATCCGCACCCACACGGTAGTACCGCGCCTTGTGGACGGTAGTACCGTGACGGATATTTGCATCGTCTCTTTAACCGCGGAAGTAGGCACGGATGTAATTTTATTCATCCGTGCTGTTTCCAGACTTTGCCTTACCTGCCTTGCGGTAATACCGCGGGTGGGTGCGGTAGTACCACGCTCGCGGTAGTTCTGCCTATGGCATAGTCTCTGCAGTTGCCGCGGTAGTACCGTGGTCCCCCACGGTAGTCACGCCCATGGCCTTGCGGTAGTACCGCACCCCTGGAGCGGTAGTACCGCATGTCGCAGGCTGGTCTAAGTGGATAACGGTTGGATCTCTTCCTTGACTATAAAAGGGGCGTCTCCTACCTCTAGTTGACTACCTCTTCCACCTCTAAGCTCCATTGTTGCTCCAAGCTCCATTTTCGCCCGATCTCTCTCCCTAGCCAATAAAACTTGTTGATTTGCTCGGGATTGGGTGACTAGGGCCCGATCTACACTTCCACCAAGAGATATTCGAATCCCCCCACTTATCCCTAGCGGATCTTGTTGCTCTTGGGTGCTTGAGCACCCTAGACGATTGAGGTCACCTCGAAGCCATACTCCATTGTGGTGAAGCTTCGTGGTGTTGTTGGGAGCCTCCAATTGTTGTGGAGATTGCCCAACCTTGTTTGTAAAGGTTCGGTCGTCGCCTTCAAGGGCACCAATAGTGGAATCACGGCATCTCGCATTTTGTGAGGGCGTGAGGAGATTACGGTGGGCCTAGTGGCTTCTTGGGGAGCATTGTGCCTCCACACCGCTCTAACGGAGACGTACTTCCCTTTAAACGGAAGGAACTTCGGTAACACATCCTCGTCTCCAACGGCTCCACTCTTGGTTATTTCGTGCCTTTACTTTTGCAAGCTTACTTGTGTTGTATCTATTACTTGCTTGTGTGCTAGTTGTCGTTTCATCATATAGGTTGTTCACATAGTTGCATATCTAGACAACCTATTTTGTAGCAAGGTTTAAATTGATAAAGAAAAGCTTAAAAATTGTTAGTTGCCTATTCACCCCCCCTCTAGTCAACCATATCGGTCCTTTCAATGTGTGAATACATAGACAAAACATATAGTCCCTAGTATGCCTCTACTTAATTAGCTCGTTAATCAAAGATGGTTATGTTTCATAACCATAGACATGTGTTGTCATTTGATGAACGGGATCACATCATTAAGAGAATGATGTGATGGACATGACCCATCTATTAGCTTAGCATTATGATCGTGTTAGTTTCATTGCTACTGCTTTCTTCATAAGTTATACAAGTTCCTCAGACTATGAGATTATGCAACTCCCGAATACCGGAGGAACACTTTGTGTGCTACCAAACGTCACAACGTAAATGGGTGATTATAAAGGTTCTCTACATGTGTCTCCGAAGGTGTTTGTTGGGTTGGCATAGATCGAGATTAGGATTTGTCACTACGTGTTTCGAAGAGGTATCTCTGGGACCTCTCGGTAATACTAATCACTATAAGCCTTGCAAGCATTGTGACTAATGAGTTAGTTGCGGGATTGTAACGCCCCGGATCCGATGCGCCAGGTGTCTGCCAGTTATTCGCCGTCATTGCCATGTCATTTGCTTGCGTGTTGCTTTTATCATGTCATCATGTGCATTTCATTTTGCATACGTGTTCGTCTCATGCATCCGAGCCTTTTCCCCGTTGTCCGTTTTGCAATCCGGCACTCCTATGTCATCCGGCGTCCCTTTCTTGCCTCTCTTCGTGTGCGGGTGTTAAACTTTCTCGGAATGGCCCGAGTCTTGCCAAGCGGCCTTGGTATAGCACCGGTAGACCGCCTGTCAAGTTTCGTGCCATTTCGAGGTCGTTTGGTACTCCAACGGTTAACCGGGTAACCGTAAAAGCCTCATTCTCTTTGCAGCCCAACACCCCTTCCAAAGTGGCCCAAAACCCGTCTAAGTCTCTTCCATGCTCTCGGTCGTTCGATCACGATCGCGTGGCCGAAAACCGCTCCTCATTTGGACTCTCCTAGCTTCCTCTACCTATATATATGTGGCCTCCCCTGAAATCTCGGGCAAACCCTAGCTTCTTCCTCCTCCCGCCGGCGGACACGTCCACCCGCCGCCCGGACATGTCCGCCCCGCTCCCCCCGTCCAACCGCAGCGCGACACGTCGCCACCGCCGGCCCCCTCTCTCTCCTCCGCCGCCAGGGCCCGCGCGGCCCAGATCCGGCCCGCGGGGCCCGCGCCGCCGCCCGCCACCGCCCATCCGG
>NC_041383.1:500291126-500298005 GCF_002162155.2 Triticum dicoccoides
CCGGAGCTGCGTAGCGCCGCTGCCGCCTCCGCCCCGGCCGCCCGCGCCCGGTGCCGCCTCGGCCTCCTCCGGCCAGATCCGGGCCGGCGCCGCCCGGATCCGTCCATCCCCGGCATCCCCGCCCTCTCCGGCCGCCTCTTCTTCCTCTCCGGCGAGCCGCCGTGCCTCGAAAACCATGCAGACCCAGAGGTTGACCCCGTTTTCGTCCAAGTCCTGAATATTTTTACATAATCATGCCACGTTTGACCTGCTATATCTCTGCATCCGTAGCTCCATTTTGTGCGTGTAATATGTCAAATTGTTCATCTCGACGAGTAGATCATTTCATTCCATTGCATCATTTTCATTTGAGTTCATCTTGATGCCCTAAATGCTGTTGGAAGAGTGTTAAGTGTTGTTAATCTGCTGAAACTGTTATAACTTGCTCTTTTGTCATTTTTGTCATGATTGATGTGTGCATCCTATGAGGTTGATGTCTACCTGTGTTTTGATCTATGCCATGCCATCTTTGCAGAGGTGCTATCCATGTATTTTTGTGATTTGTGTGCTGAGTGCATCGAGCTTGCTAAGTAGGATACTTGCTGTTGCTGATTCCAGTCCCTGTTTTGCTGTTATTTTTATGCCATGTAAACATGTTGCTATAGAGAGATCCATGCATATTTTGAGATACTTCAGTAAGGATGTTTTGAACATGTGGTTGTTGTCTATCCATTCATGCCCTTGTTTGCAATTATGGAGTAGTCTAGCATGTCATTTGAGTGATCTACTTTTGCTTCAAAATGTTTCCTGGCAGATTGTTTACATGTTATTCAATTTTGCCAACGTTGCTATAGTTGATCCTTGCATGCCATGGACTTGTTCTTGCCTTGGTTTGTTTCATAAACATGTCTTCTTGATGATGCTGTGCTTATCTTGTCATGCAATGACTTGTGATGAGTGAATCGAGCTTGTTAAGTAGTGTACACGCTGTTGCTGTTTTGCTAGGCTGAATCTGTTATTTCTTGATGCTATATAAACATGTTGCTACTAATCATTCTATGCATAATCTGGAGATGATCATTAAACATGTTTTGTTCTACATGTCATGCTCTATCCATTCATGCCCCTGGTTGTATTTATAGCTTGCTGTAGCTTCTTCATATCTTGCTCCAAAGATGCTTCATAATGTTGTTGTCAGCCTGTTAACATTAAGTTCACTTGTTCCCATGTGTTTTTGTAGTGTTCCATGCACCCTATGAACTTTCTCTTGCCATGCTTAGCTTCACAAACATGTCTTCTTACTATTGGTTGCCTTGCCATGCCATGTATTGCTCTGTAGAGAGGGGTTCAAGCTCATCAACATGCCTACTTATCGTTGTTCCTGCCATGTATGAATCTGTATAATAACTTGCCATGTTTACGTGGGTGACATCATATTCTCTGATCCTTTTTGGCTTATGGTCAGTAAGGGACTTTTGTTCTATGCAATTAGTAGATTCATGCCATGCCTTTTTTTGCCATAATAAGTTCCTGTAACATGTTGTTTGATAGCTCTAAACATTGCAACCTGATGTTATTTCTGCTAATGACTGAAACTGTTATTATTTGCAATCTTATCATGTGTGTTTGAGCATGTTCTGGTGATTTATGAAGATAGCTCAGTGTTCATGTTTTGTTATGCTTTACCTGTACATCATGCCCATGCCTTTTGTTTTCTTGTTGAGGTCCTGTAGCATGTTGTTTTGGTGCTTGCAATATGCCTAGTTGCTGTTTTGGACAGATTGTTGCTATAACTTGTTTCATGTGTGTGTTGAACCGTTGCTCCGTTTTGAGTGTGCTCTATATGAAACTTGCTTGATTTTGTATGTAGTTTCATATTATCATGTTGCATCCATGTTTTGAGGTGTTTGCTTGATGTTTGGGTGCATTTTGCATCAATGCCATCTTGATCTTGTTTTGCTCATATCTTCTAGGCCGTAGCTCCGAACTAAATGAACTTTATATGTAACTTGACTAGAATCTCGTGTAGAACATCTTGGTGCATCTTAACTTGCTATTTAACAACTTGAACATAAGGTTTATTCAGATCTGGACCAATTTCGAAATATGCATATGAGGACTTACCGGAATTGTTATATGTTGTTCCCGGCCTCATTTAAACTTGCCTTGACGTGTTGCTCTTGTTTGCATCATCTCTTGCCATGAGTAGCTTCATGTAGCTTTGTCATGCATCATGTTTGGTTGTGCATCATGTCTTGTTCATGTGTGGTGTGTTTATCTTGTTGTGTGCTTCTTCTTGTTAGTTCCTGTTTTGTTGCGATCGTGAGGATTCGTTCGTCTACGGTTGGTTCGGCTTCATCCGTTCGTCTTCTTCATGGACTCGTTCTTCTTCCTTGCGGGATTTCAGGCAAGATGACCACTATCCTGGATCTCACTACTATCATTGCTATGCTAGTTGTTTCGTTCTATTGCTATGCTGCGCTACCTATCACTTGTTTATCAAGCCATCCCAAATTGCCATGAACCTCTAACCTTTGACACCTTTCCTACGCAAACCGTTGTTTGGCTATGTTACCGCTTTGCTCAGCCCCTCTTATAGCGTTGCTAGTTGCAGGTGAAGTTGAAGATTGCTCCATGGTGAACAGGTTTATGTTGGGATATCACAAAATGCATCTATATACTTGGTAAAGGGTGGAAGACTCGGCCTTAAGCCTGGTGTTTTGTTCCACTCATGCCGCCCTAGTTTCCGTCATACCGGTGTTATGTTCCCGGATTTTGCGTTCCTTACGCGGTCGGGTGATTTATGGGACCCCCTTGACAGTTCGCTTTGAATAAAACTCCTCCAGTAAGGCCCAACCTTGGTTTTACCATTTGCCTCACCACCACCTATCCCTTTCCCTTGGGTCGGCCAACCCGAGGGTCATCTTTATTTTAGCCCCCCCGGGCCAGTGCTTGTCTAAGTGTTGGTCCGAACCGAGTAGACTGCGGGGCCCCCTCGGGGAAACTCGAGGTTTGTTTTTACTCGTAGGATGTCTCATCCGGTGTTTCCCTGAGAACGAGATATGTGCAGCTCCTATCGGGATTGTCGGTGCATCAGGCGGTCTTGCTGGTCTTGTTTTACCATTGTCGAAATGTCTTGTAAACCGGGATTCCGAGTCTGATCGGGTCTTCCTGGGAGAAGGTTTATTCCTTCGTTGATCGCGAGAGCTTATCATGGGCTAAGTTGGGACAACCCTGCAGGGTATAATCTTTCGAAAGCCGTGCCTGCGGTTATTGGCAGATGGGAATTTGTTAATGTCCGGTTGTAGATAACTTGACACCAGATCCGAATTAAAATGCATCAACCGCGTGTATAGCCATGATGGTCTCTTCTCGGCGGAGTCCGAGAAGTGAACACGGTTTCTGGGTTATGTTTGACGTAAGTAGGTGTTCAGGATCACCTCTTGATCATTGCTAGTTGACGACCGTTCCATTTGTTCTCTTCTCGCTCTTATTTGCGTATGTTAGCCACCATATCATGCTTAGTCGCTGCTGCAGCCTCACCACTTTACCCCTTCCTTTCCCATTAAGCTCTGCTAGTCTTGATACCCATGGTAATGGGATTGCTGAGTCCTCGTGGCTCACAGATTACTACGACAACAGTTGCAGGTACAGGTTCTGCGATGATCATGACGCGAGAGCGATGCTTGCTTGCGTTGAGTTCTTCTTCTGCTTCTTCGATCAGGGGGTAGGTTCCAGGTCAGCAGCCTGGGCTAGCAGGGTGGATGTCGTTCGGGTTTCTGTTTGTGTTTCATCCGTAGTCGGATGGTGCTCTGATGTATTGTGATGTTGTATTCGTGGGGCATTGTATGCCGCTTGTATGTATCCCCAACTATTATGTAATGTTGATGTAATGATATCCACCTTGCAAAAGCGTTCCAATATGCGGGTCTATCCTTGATGGGACCTTCGAGTTCCTTTTGGATAGGGTCGCATATTGGGCGTGACAAGTTGGTATCAGAGCCTCGACCGACCTTAGGAGCCCCCTTGATTGATCGTGTAGATTGGCCGTTGTTGAGTCTAGAAGAAAACTGTTTTCTGAGTCTAGTTATATCGGAGAGTAGGAATTCTTTTTACTCCTCAACCCCCCTTCGTCGCTCTGGTGAGGAATCTTGACGTAGGTGTTTTGAATTACTCCTTTTCCTTTTCAAATTTTTCTTTAGGATCACGCAGTTGGTTTTTCGTTCGTTGGTTCTCAGCTCTTTTGATCTGGTGCATTTCTCGTCAAGTTGACTCGAGCCTCTTCATCTTTGAGTTCAATCCTCAGTTGTTTCTTTTCCCACCCGCCCTCCCTTCTTCTTCTCGAAACTGGAGTCCGTAATCGAGTATCCATCCTACTCGTGTGAAGCCTTTGCTTTCTTTCAACCGGTGTTTCCTCTTCAAGATATTCGTCGGTTTCCCCTTCCAAGTTGCATTTGTTTTTCCCGCCCTCCCACCCTTTTCTTCTTCCCGGAGTTTGAGCCTCTTTCGACCATCAATTTTATTCGTGTGGAGCCTCTTCAGTCTTTCGTAAATCATTTCAACCGGTGAATTCTCGTCTCGGTGGACATTCTTCATCTCTTTTCCTCTCCGGTGGATTCAATTCAAGTTCTTCGGTAGTGATTATATTCTTTTCCTCGGATCAAGTGTCCATTTTGCTTGTTCGCCTCTCGCCAGTTTATCCTTCCGGTGTATTCAAGACATCTCAGGAGATTCGTCTGTGTTCCAATTAATTCGAGGTCGTCACCTCATTCAAATATTTCAATTGTTCCCGTGCATCATCTATCTGTTCAACATCCCTTTCCAATGGTGTTCTATTTTAGTAGGCCCTAACCCACAGGTCTTTTCCCAGGATCTTACCTGACTCTTCTAATTCCCCCGGAGTTATTCTCAATTCTTTTCAAGTCTGACGTAAGAATGGATTCCATCAGTCAGATGCCTTTCCAAGACCGATTTCAAATCATTTTCATTGCTAGCTTAACCTTTTCGGTTTTCATTCTCCCGGAGATCTTAGTAATTTTGGTGGTGTTTCTCGTTGTCATTCGAAGACCAAAGAAGAGTTCCTCTTAAACCTTTTCCGTTCTCTCGAAGTTTTGTGGTTCTAGCTTCATGTTATCCTCTCATATTATTCCGTTTGTCAGATATTCCTTTGCTTACCCATCCGGAGTTTGTCAGAAGTTGTTTCCCAATTCTTTTACCGGAGGCCATCATTCCAGTTATCGTTCTCTATTTATCTCGGTGTTTCGTTCAAGTGTTCTTTAATCAGCTCATGATCTCTTTATTCTTTTACATCTAAATCCCCTCAAGCATATTTGTTCTCCTAATTCTTCCCGGTGATTCATTCTCTTTCATCAGGCATTTCCGAATTCTAACGGTGGTTCATTCAAGGTTCTTTTCCTTGTTTATCATTTTTAATTCATTCATTCTTTCCAATCCTACCGGTGATTCATGAAGACCTTCTCAAGTTTGCAATATGTCACTTCTCAATCCTTTTTCAAGAAGAATAAGTAGTACGCAAAATCCATTGCTTCTCATCAATTTAATTTGATGAAGGATAAGCATACAATAAATCTTATTCTTATTTCCTCAAAGTGAGAAATCCCTTCCTTCAGAGTTTGTTCTTGATGAATAAATTCTAGTTCTAAGTGTTTTCATCTTTTCTTTTCCGGAGTTCAAATTTCCTCGGACATTTCGTCGGAACCTCCACCTAAATCATCATAAGATTTAATCTTATTCTTTCATCCTTCATTCTATCTCACCATCTTTTTTGTCAACGGAGTTCTTCATGGTGGTTCTTCATGATTCAATTCATTCTTCAAGAGTTCATCAAGTATCATTCCATCTTCTTAAGTTCGTGTTCTATTCTTTCCTTGTTCAGCCGGAGTGCTTCCTAATTCGTTTCAGTCTTATTCATTTCTTTTCTCATTCTAACCACTCCGGTTAGAACGAGTTGTTTCATAGGCTATCTGATTCCGTGAGCTTTCGATTCTCGTCATTCTCGTCGTTCCTCTCTTTTTCTCGAGTGCTCTCGATTCTTTGGTTCTTCTCTTGAGTTCTTGTTTCACCTCATCCCTTTTCCCTTCCGTCTCGGTCCTAAGATCTCGGGACGAGATCTCTTGTTAGTGGAGGAGTGTTGTAACGCCCCGGATCCGATGCGCCAGGTGTCTGCCAGTTATTCGCCGTCATTGCCATGTCATTTGCTTGTGTGTTGCTTTTATCATGTCATCATGTGCATTTCATTTTGCATACGTGTTCGTCTCATGCATCCGAGCCTTTTCCCCGTTGTCCGTTTTGCAATCCGGCACTCCTAT
The DNA here is from genome assembly GCF_002162155.2 of Triticum dicoccoides. Taxonomy (NCBI): domain Eukaryota; kingdom Viridiplantae; phylum Streptophyta; class Magnoliopsida; order Poales; family Poaceae; genus Triticum; species Triticum dicoccoides. Next base: position 500,297,435 of record NC_041383.1, read on the forward strand.
GTCATCCGGCGCCCCTTTCTTGCCTCTCTTCGTGTGCGGGTGTTAAACTTTCTCGGAATGGCCCGAGTCTTGCCAAGCGGCCTTGGTATAGCACCGGTAGACCGCCTGTCAAGTTTCGTGCCATTTCGAGGTCGTTTGGTACTCCAACGGTTAACCGGGTAACCGTAAAAGCCTCCTTCTCTTTGCAGCCCAACACCCCTTCCAAAGTGGCCCAAAACCCGTCTAAGTCTCTTCCATGCTCTCGGTCGTTCGATCACGATCGCGTGGCCGAAAACTGCTCCTCATTTGGACTCTCCTAGCTCCCTCTACCTATATATATGTGGCCTCCCCCGAAATCTCGGGCAAACCCTAGCTTCTTCCTCCTCCCGCCGGCGGACACGTCCACCCGCCGCCCGGACATGTCCGCCCCGCTCCCCCCGTCCAACCGCAGCGCGACACGTCGCCACCGCCGGCCCCCTCTCTCTCCTCCGCCGCCAGGGCCCGCGCGGCCCAGATCCGGCCCGCAGGGCCCGCGCCGCCGCCCATCCGGCCCGCGCGCCGCCCACCAACGCCCGGCCTCCCGCTGCTCGCC
>NC_041383.1:500298563-500327691 GCF_002162155.2 Triticum dicoccoides
GGCGCCGCCGCGCCCTGCCCTGCCGGCGCCGCCCCGGCCGGAGCTGCGTAGCGCCGCCGCCGCCTCCGCCCCGGCCTCCTCCGGCCAGATCCGGGCCGGCGATGCCCGGATCCGTCCATCCCCGGCATCCCCGCCCTCTCCGTCTGCCTCTTCTTCCTCTCCGGCGAACTTCTCCTGCGAGCCGTCGTGCCTCGAAAACCGTGCAGACCTAGAGGTTGACCCCGTTTTCGTCTAAGTCCTGAATATTTTTACATAATCATGCCGCGTTTGACCTGTTATATCTCTGCATCCGTAGCTCTGTTTTGTGTGTGTAATATGTCAAATTATTCGTCTCGACGAGTAGATCATTTCATTCCATTGCATCATTTTCATTTGAGTTCATCTTGATACCCTAAATGCTGTTGGAAGAGTGCTAAGTGTTGTTAATCTGCTGAAACTGTTATAACTTGCTCTTTTGTCATTTTTGTCATGATTGATGTGTGCATCCTATGAGGTTGATGTCTACCTGTGTTTTGATCTATGCCATGCCATCTTTCCAGAGGTGCTATCCATGTATTTTTGTGATTTGTGTGCTGAGTGCATCGAGCTTGCTAAGTAGGATACTTGCTGTTGCTGATTCCAGTCCCTGTTTTGCTGTTATTTTTATGCCATGTAAACATGTTGCTATAGAGAGATCCATGCATATTTTGAGATACTTCAGTAAGGATGTTTTGAACATGTGGTTGTTGTCTATCCATTCATGCCCTTGTTTGCAATTATGGAGTAGTCTAGCATGTCATTTGAGTGATCTACTTTTGCTTCAAAATGTTTCCTGGCAGATTGTTTACATGTTATTCAATTTTGCCAACGTTGCTATAGTTGATCCTTGCATGCCATGGACTTGTTCTTGCCTTGGTTTGTTTCATAAACATGTCTTCTTGATGATGCTGTGCTTATCTTGTCATGCAATGACTTGTGATGAGTGAATCGAGCTTGTTAAGTAGTGTACACGCTGTTGCTGTTTTGCTAGGCTGAATCTGTTATTTCTTGATGCTATATAAACATGTTGCTACTAATCATTCTATGCATAATCTGGAGATGATCATGAAACATGTTTTGTTCTACATGTCATGCTCTATCCATTCATGCCCCTGGTTGTATTTATAGCTTGCTGTAGCTTCTTCATATCTTGCTCCAAAGATGCTTCATAATGTTGTTGTCAGCCTGTTAACATTAAGTTCACTTGTTCCCATGTGTTTTTGTAGTGTTCCATGCACCCTATGAACTTTCTCTTGCTATGCTTAGCTTCACAAACATGTCTTCTTACTATTGGTTGCCTTGCCATGCCATGTATTGCTCTGTAGAGAGTGGTTCAAGCTCATCAACATGCCTACTTATCGTTGTTCCTGCCATGTATGAATCTGTATAATAACTTGCCATGTTTACGTGGGTGACATCATATTCTCTGATCCTTTTTGGCTTATGGTCAGTAAGGGACTTTTGTTCTATGCAATTAGTAGATTCATGCCATGCCTTTGTTTGGCATGATAAGTTCCTCTAACATATTGTTTGATAGCTCTAAACATTGCAACCTGATGTTATTTCTACTAATGACTGAAACTGTTATTATTTGCAATCTTACCATGTGTGTTTGAGCATGTTCTAGTGATTTATGGAGATAGCTCAGTGTTCATGTTTTGTTATGCTTTACCTGTACATCATGCCCATGCCTTTTGTTTTCTTGTTGAGGTCCTGTAGCATGTTGTTTTGGTGCTTGCAATATGCCTAGTTGCTGTTTTGGACAGATTGTTGCTATAACTTGTTTCATGTGTGTGTGTTGAACCGTTGCTCCGTTTTGAGTGTGCTCTATATGAAACTTGCTTGATTTTGTATGTAGTTTCATATTATCATGTTGCATCCATGTTTTGAGGTGTTTGCTTGATGTTTGGGTGCATTTTGCATCAATGCCATGTTGATCTTGTTTTGCTCATATCTTCTAGGCCGTAGCTCCGAACTAAATGAACTTTATATGTAACTTGACTAGAATCTCCTGTAGAACATCTTGGTGCATCTTAACTTGCTATTTAACAACTTGAACATAAGGTTTATTCAGATCTGGACCAATTTCGAAATATGCATATGAGGACTTACCGGAATTGTTATATGTTGTTCCCGGCCTCATTTAAACTTGCCTTGACATGTTGCTCTTGTTTGCATCATCTCTTGCCATGAGTAGCTTCATGTAGCTTTGTCATGCATCATGTTTGGTTGTGCATCATGTCTTGTTCATGTGTGGTGTATTTACCTTGTTGTGTGCTTCTTCTTGTTAGTTCCTGTTTCGTTGCGATCGTGAGGATTCGTTCGTCTACGGTTGGTTCGGCTTCATCCGTTCGTCTTCTTCATGGACTCGTTCTTCTTCCTTGCGGGATTTCAGGAAAGATGACCGCTACCCTGGATCTCACTACTATCATTGCTATGCTAGTTGTTTCGTTCTATTGCTATGCTGCGCTACCTATCACTTGTTTATCAAACCATCCCAAATTGCCATGAACCTCTAACCTTTGACACCTTTCCTACGCAAACCGTTGTTTGGCTATGTTACCGTTTTGCTCAGCCCCTCTTATAGCGTTGCTAGTTGCAGGTGAAGTTGAAGATTGCTCCATGGTGAACAGGTTTATGTTGGGATATCACAATATCTCTTATTTTAATTAATGCATCTATATACTTGGTAAAGGGTGGAAGACTCGGCCTTATGCCTGGTGTTTTGTTCCACTCTTGCCGCCCTAGTTTCCGTCATACCGGTGTTATGTTCCCGGATTTTGCGTTCCTTACGCGGTCGGGTGATTTATGGGACCCCCTTGACAGTTCGCTTTGAATAAAACTCCTCCAGTAAGGCCCAACCTTGGTTTTACCATTTGCCTCACCACCACCTATCCCTTTCCCTTGGGTCGGCCAACCCGAGGGTCATCTTTATTTTAGCCCCCCTGGGCCAGTGCTTGTCTAAGTGTTGGTCCGAACCGAGTAGACTGCGGGGCCCCCTCGGGGAAACTCGAGGTTTGTTTTTACTCGTAGGATGTCTCATCCGGTGTTGCCCTGAGAACGAGATATGTGCAACTCCTATCGGGATTGTCGGCGCATCGGGCGGTCTTGCTGGTCTTGTTTTACCATTGTCGAAATGTCTTGTAAACCGGGATTTCGAGTCTGATCGGGTCTTCCTAGTAGAAGGTTTATTCCTTAGTTGATCGCGAGAGCTTATCATGGGCTAAGTTGGGACAACCCTACAGGGTATAATCTTTCGAAAGCCGTGCCTGCGGTTATTGGCAGATGGGAATTTGTTAATGTCCGGTTGTAGATAACTTGACACCAGATCCGAATTAAAATGCATCAACCGCGTGTGTAGCCGTGATGGTCTCTTCTCGGCGGAGTCCGGGAAGTGAACACGATTTTTGGGTTATGTTTGATGTAAGTAGGTGTTCAGGATCACCTCTTGATCATTGCTAGTTAACGACCGTTCCATTTGTTCTCTTCTCGCTCTTATTTGCGTATGTTAGCCACCATATCATGCTTAGTCGCTGCTGAAGCCTCACCACTTTACCCCTTCCTTTCCCATTAAGCTTTGCTAGTCTTGATACCCATGGTAATGGGATTGTTGAGTCCTCGTGGCTCACAGATTACTACAACAAAAGTTGCAGGTACAGGTTCTGCGATGATCATGACGCGAGAGCGATGCTTGCTTGCGTTGAGTTCTTCTTCTGCTTCTTCGATCAGGGGATAGGTTCCAGGTCGGCAGCCTGGGCTAGCAGGGTGGATGTCGTTCGGGTTTCTGTTTGTGTTTCATCCGTAGTCGGATGGTTCTCTGATGTATTGTGATGTTGTATTCGTGGGGCATTGTATGCCGCTTGTATGTATCCCCAACTATTATGTAATGTTGATGTAATGATATCCACCTTGCAAAAGCGTTCCAATATGCGGGTCTATCCTTGGTGGGACCTTCGAGTTCCTTTTGGATAGGGTCGCATAATGGGCGTGACAGGGATGAACTATTACGGAACGAGTAAAGAGACTTGCCGGTAACGAGATTGAACTAGGTATTGAGATACCGACGATCGAATCTCGGGCAAGTAACATACCAATGACAAAGGGAACAATGTATGTTGTTATGTCGTTTGACCGATAAAGATCTTCGTAGAATATGTAGGAACGAATATGAGCATCCAGGTTCCGCTATTGGTTATTGGCCGGAGACGTGTCTCAGTCATGTCTACATAGTTCTCAAACACGTAGGGTCCGCACGCTTAACGTTCGATGACGATTAGTATTATGAGTTTATGTGATATGTTGTACCGAAGATTGTCCGGAGTCCCGGATATGATCACGAACATGACGAGGAGTCTCGAAATGGTCGAGACATAAAGATTGATATATTGGACGACTATATTCGGACACCTGAAGTGTTTCGGATAAAACTGGAGTGCCCGAGGGTTACCGGAAACCCTCGGGGAACTAATGGGCCTCGATGGGCCCTAGTGGAGAGAGAGAGAGGGGCCGGCCAGGGCAGGCCGCACGCCCCTCCCCCTGAGTCCGAATAGGACAAGGAAGGGGGGGGGCAACGCACCCCTTGCCTTCCCTCTCTCCCTCTCCTTCCTTCCCTCTCTCTTCCCCTTGTTGGAAACCTACTAGGAATAGGATTCCTAGTAGGAATCCTACTTGGGGCGCGCCCTACAGGGGCCGGCTAGCCTCCCCCTTGCTCCTTTATATACGGGGGCAGGGGTGCACCCTAGAACACACAAGTTGACAATTGTTTTAGCCATGTGCGGTGCCCCCCCCCTCCACAGTCACACCTCAGTCACATCGTCGTAGTGCTTAGGCGAAGCCCTACGCCGGTACCTTCATCATCACCGTCACCACGCTGTTGTGCTGACGAAACTCTCCCTCGGCCTCAACTGGATCAAGAGTACGAGGGACGTCTCTGAGCTGAATGTGTGCTGAACGCGGAGGTGCCATAAGTTCGGTGCTTGGATCGGTTGGATCGCGAAGACGTTCGACTACATCAACCGCGTTAACTAAACGCTTCCGCTTTCGGTCTACGAGGGTACGTGGACACACTCTCCCCTCTCATTGCTATGCATCACACAGATAGATCTTGCATGATCATAGGAATTTTTTTTGAAATTACCGCGTTCCCCAACAGTGGCATCCGAGCCTGGTCTATGCATAGATGTTATATGCACAAGTAGAGCACAAAGAGTTGTGGGCGATAATAGTCATACTGCTTACCAGCATGTCATACTTTGATTCGGCGGTATTGTTGGATGAAGCGGCTCAGACCAACATTATGCGTACGCTTACGCGAGGCTGGTTCTACCGACAAGCTTTGCACATAGGTGGCTGGTGAGTGTCTGTTTCTCCAAGTTTAGTTGAATCGAGTGTGGCTACGCCCGGTCCTTGTTGAAGGTTAAAACAGCATACTTGACGAAAAATCATTGTGGTTTTGATGCGTAGGTAAGAACGGTTCTTGCTAGAAGCTTGTAGCAGCCATGTAAAACTTGCAACAACAAAGTAGAGGACGTCTAACTTGTTTTTGCAGGGCTTGCTGTGATGTGATATGGTCAAGCATGATGTGATATAAATTGTTGTATGAGATGGTCATGTTTTGTAACAAAGTTATCGGCAACTGGTAGGAGCCATATGGTTGTCGCTTTATTGTATACAATGTAATCGCCATGTAATTGTTTTACTTTATCACTAAGCGGCAACGATAGTCGTAGTAACAATAGGTGGAGAAAAGACAACGATGCTACGATGGATATCAAGGTGTCGCGCCGGTAACGTTGGAGATCATGACGATGCTTCGGTGATGGAGATCATGAGCACAAGATGATGATGGCCATATCATGTCACATATTTTGATTGCATGTGATGTTTATCCTTTATGCATCTTATTTTTCTTAGACCGTCGGTAGCATTATAAGATGATCCCTTACTAAATTTCAAGGTACAAGTGTTCTCCCTGAGTATGCACCGTTGCTACAGTTTGTCGTGCCGAGACACCACGTGATGATCGGGTGTGATAAGCTCTACGTTCACATACAACGGGTGCAAGCCAGTTTTGCATACGCAGAATACTCGGGTTAAACTTGACGAGCCTAGCATATGCAGATATGGCCTCGAAACACTGAGACCGAAAGGTCGAGCGTGAATCATATAGTAAATATGATCAACATAGTGATGTTCACCATTGAAAACTACTCCATCTCACATGATGATCGGACATGGTTTAGTTGATTTGGATCACGTGATCACTTAGATGATTAGAGGGATGTCTATGTAAGTGGGAGTTCTTAAGTAATATGATTAATTGAACTTTAATTTATCATGAACTTAGTACGTTATAGTATTTTGCATGTCTATGTTGTTGTAGATCAATGGCCCATGCTACCATTCCTTTGAATTTTAATGTGTTCCTAGAGAAAGCTAAGTTGAAAGATGATGGCAACAACTACACGGACTGGGTCCGTAACTTGAGGATTATCCTCATTGCTGCACAAAAGAATTACGTCCTGAAAGCACCGCTAGGTGCCAAGCCTACTGCAGATGCTACTGATGACGTTAAGAACGTCTGGCAAAGCAAAGCCGATGACTACTCGATAGTTCAGTGTGCCATGCTTTACGGCTTAGAATCGGGACTTCAAAGATGTTTTGAACGTCATGGAGCATACGAGATGTTCCAAGAGTTGAAGTTAATATTTCAAGCAAATACCCTAGTTGAGAGATATGAAGTCTCCAACAAGTTCTAAAGCTGCAAAATGGAGGAGAATAATTCTGTCAGTGAACACATACTCAAAATGTCTGGGTATCATAATCACTTGACTCAGCTGGGAGTTGATCTTCCAGTTGATTGTGTCATTGACAGAGTTCTTCAATCACTGCCACCAAGCTATAAAGGCTTAGTGATGAACTATAATATGCAAGGGATGAACAAGACTATTCCCGAGCTCTTCGCAATGCTAAAAGCCGCGGAGGTAGAAATCAAAAAGGAGCATCAAGTGTTGATGGTCAATAAGACCACTAGTTTCAAGAAAAAGGGCAAAGGGAAGAAAGGTAACTTCAAGAAGAACGACAAAAAGGTTGCTTCTCAAGAGAAGAAACCCAAGTCTGGACCTAAGCCTAAAACTAGTGCTTCGACTGCAAAGGGACTGATCACTGGAAGCGGAACTGCCCCAAGTATTTGGCGGATAAGAAGGATGGCAAAGTGAAAGGTATATTTGATATACATGTTATTGATGTGTACTTAACTAATGCTCGCAGTAGCGCTTGGTTATTTGATACTGGTTCTGTTGCTCATATTTGCAACTCGAAACAGGGGCTACAGATTAAGCAAAGATTGGCTAAGGACGAGGTGACGATGCCCGTGGGAAATGGTTACAAAGTCGATGTGATCGCGGTCGGCACGCTACCTCTACATCTACCATCGGGATTAGTTTTAGACCTGAATAATTGTTATTTGGTGCCAGCGTTGAGCATGCACATTATATCTGGATCTTGTTTGATGCGAGACAGTTATTCATTTAAATCAGAGAATAATGGTTGTTGTATTTATATGAGTAATATCTTTTATGGTCATGCACCCCTGCTGAGTGGTCTATTTTTGTTGAATCTCGATAGTAGTGATACACATATTCATAGTGTTGAAGACAAGAGATTGAAGTTTAATAATGATAGTGCAACTTATTTTTGGCACTGCCGGTTGGGTCATATCGATGTAAAGCGCATGAAGAAACTCCATGGTGATGGACTTTTGGAATCACTTGATTATGAATCACTTGGTGCTTGCAAACCATGCCTTATGGGCAAGATGACTAAAACTCCGTTCTCCGGAACAATGGAACGAGCTACTGACTTATTGGAAATAATACATACTGACGTATGCGGTCCAATGAGTATTGATGCTCGTGGTGGGTATCGTTATTTTCTTACCTTCACAGATGATTTGAGCAGATATGGTTATATCTACTTAATGAAGCATAAGTCTGAAACATTTGAAAAGTTTAAAGAATTTCAGAATGAAGTGGAAAATCATCGTAACAAGAAAATAAAGTTTCTACGATCTGATCGTGGAGGAGAATATTTGAGTTACGAGTTTGGTCTTCATTTGAGACAACATGGGATAGTTTCACAATTAACGCCACGTGGAACACCATAGAGAAATGGTGTGTACGAACGTCGTAACCGTACTTTATTAGATATGGTGCGATGTATGATGTCTCTTACTGATTTACCACTATCATTTTGGGGTTATGCTCTAGAGACGGTTGCATTCACTTTAAATAGGGCACCATCAAAATCCGTTAAGACGATGCCTTATGAACTGTGGTTTGGCAAGAAACCAAAGTTGTCGTTTCTTAAAGTTTGGGGTTGCGATGCTTATGTGAAAAAGCTTCAACCTGATAAGCTCGAACCCTAATCGGAGAAATGTGTCTTCATAGGATACCCAAAGGAAACTGTTGGGTACACCTTCTATCACAGATCCGAAGGCAAAATCTTTGTTGCTAAGAATGAATCCTTTTTAGAGAAGGAGTTTCTCTCAAAAGAAGTGAGTGGGAGGAAAGTAGAACTTGATGAGGTAACCATACCTTCTCCATTATTGGAAAGTAGTTCATCACAGAAATCAGTTCCCGTGATTCCTACACCAATTAGTGAGGAAGCTAATGATGATGATCATGAAGCTTCAGATCAAGTTACTACCAAACCTCGTAGGTCTTCCAGAGTAAGATCCGCGCCAGAGTGGTACTGTAATCCTGTTCTAGAAGTCATGTTACTAGACCATGATGAACCTATGAACTATGAGGAAGCGATGATGAGCCCAGATTCCGCGAAATGGCATGAGGCCATGAAATCTGAGATGGGATCCATGTATGAGAACAAAGTGTGGACTTTGGTGGACTTGCCCGATGATCGGCAGGCCATAGAAAATAAATGGATCTTTAAGAAGAAGACCGATGCAGACGGTAATGTTACTGTTTACAAATCTCGACTTGTTGCGAAAGGTTTTCGATAAGTTCAAGGAGTTGACTATGATGAGACTTTCTCACCCGTAGCGATGCTTAAGTCTGTCCGAATCATGTTAGCAATTGTTGCATTTTATGATTATGAAATTTGGCAAATGGATGTCAAAACTGCATTCCTGAATGGATTTCTGGAAGAAGAGTTGTATATGATGCAACCGGAACGTTTTGTCGATCCAAAGGGTGCTAGCAAAGTGTGCAAGCTCCAACGATCCATTTATGGACTGGTGCAAGCCTCACGGAGTTGGAATAGACGCTTTGATGGTGTAATCAAAGCATATGGTTTTATACACACTTTTGGAGAAGCCTGTATTTACAAGAAAGTGAGTGGGAGCTCTGTAGCATTTACGATCTTATATTTAGATGACATATTGTTGATTAGAAATGATATATAATTTCTGGATAGCATAAAGGGATACTTGAATAAGAGTTTTTCTATGAAAGACCTCGGAGAAGCTGCTGTAACGCCCCGGATTCGATGCGCCAGGTGTCTTCCAGTTATTTGTCGTTGTTGCCATGTCATTTGCTTGCGTGTTGCATTTTTCCACGTCATCATCTGCATTTCATCTGTATGTTTTTCAAAACTTGCATTTGTTCGGGTTCCCCCGGTTCTCTCTATTGTCCGTTCCGAGCCCCGACACTCTCAAACACGCCCGCGGCACCTCCGAAATATTATTTCATAAGTGGCATAAAAATGTTCTCGAAATGGGTTGAAAGTTGGCGTGCGGTCTTATTATAGTGTAGACAGAGCGCCTGTCAAGTTTCGTCGCATTCGGAGCTTGTTTGATAGCCCTACCGTTGAACTTATAGCGGTACCGTTGCCGGTACCTTCGTCGGACGTTTTCGGTATCCGGAAACAGTTGCCGGGCTGCATTTCTCCCCTCTTCTCTCAGCCCAACCCTCTCTTCACAGCCCACTAGGCCCAACTACCTACCCCCCTCCGCTCCGGACCGTCCGATGGTGATCGAACGACTCCGAAACGGAGCTAATCCACTAACCCTAGCCCTCTTTCCTATTTAATCACACCCTCTTGCCATTCTTGGCCTCCACCTACCTCCCTCCTTGGTTTCCGCGCCCCTCCAACCTGCAGCCGCCGCCTCCCACCTCCATTTCCGCACCGCCCCACTCCATCGCCGCCACTTGTCGCCGCCAAAATAGCCTTGCGCCGCCGCCACGTCAGCTGCGCCACCCGCGCAGCCAACCGCGGGCGGCCACGTCGCCTCCCTGGCTTCCCCTGCTGCCGTGGCCTGCAGAGCCCGTAGCGAGCCCGCGTAGGCCCATTCATCCGCGCCGCCAGCCCGCGCCAGCCTGGGGCCGCGCCCGCGCCCTCGCGCGCGGCTCACGTTGCCCCTCCCGCTCGATCCCGATGGGATCAGGAGTGCCTCGCCGGCCTCGTCCCTGCAACCCCGCCACTGGAGCTCCTCACCGCCGGCGACCTGATCTCGCCGGAGCAGGTCCACCTCTCCGCCCCCTCGCGCCTCGCCCGCTTCCTTCTCTCCCTCTTCCTCATGGCCTCTCTCTCCCGCAGGGATTCATAGAAGATCTCCGCCGCTCAGATCTCGTCGCCGGAGCCCCTCTGACTTCCTCCCGCGGCTGGATCTGGCACCACGCTGCCCGGATCCATCCATTCCTGCCGCCCCGCGCCGTTTCTCCCCTGCCTCGCCGTCCAAGGTGTCGGATTTCGGGTTCCGGCAGACCCTCTAGGTTCGAACTCTGGGGTGCGCGCAGAGATCTAGCCTTCTACTGCCTGCGCCTCGCCGCCTCGCTAGGATCCAAGCAATCAAAGGAACAACATAAGAGACACAGAGTTTATACTGGTTCAGGCCACCATTGTGGTGTAATACCCTACGCCAGTGTGTGGTGTGGTGGATTGCCTCTTGGGTTGATGATGAACAATACAAGGAAGAACAGCCTCGCGAGGGTCTGTTCTTGGCTGGTGCGATGAACTACTAGGGGGAGTTCAGTCGCTCTTTCTACTAGCTTCCTGGTGAGGATCCCATTGCCTCTATCTTGTGGTGGCTAGTCCTATTTATAGGCAAAGGCCCTGTGCCTCCTCCCAAATATTGAGTGGGAAGGGCGCCAACAATTGCCCATTTTGAAGGGGAACATCTAGTACACTTATCCTGACTAAAGTTGGTCCTCGCCTGCCAAAGGCTCTGGTGGTGACGCCGGCTTGGGCTCCACGATGACCTCCATCCTGCCGTTCTACTAGTCTTGGTCTTGTTGCACCGAAATGGATGCCTTTGCTTGATGCTCTCGCCTGCGCTTGCTCCCTTTGCACCAAAGAGGAAAGAAGGACACTACGCGGGCTGCTGCCCGCCTGGCGCCCTTGGTCGTCATGGCTTGCGTCACGGGCACCTCGTGAGGTACCCTGCCTTGATCTCTCCGCCTCCTCGCGAGCCAACCTGGCGAGGCCGCGCCTGAGGAAGCCTCTTGTCGTCCGCCCCGCGAGGCTTGGCCCCTCGCGAGGGTCTTGAGCTCGTGCTGATGGAGATGGGCCATGCTGGGCCGCCCCTTGAGCCACGCTGCAGGCCGCAGGCAGGCAAGTCTAGGAACCCCCGTTCCCAGAACGCCGACAGTAGCCCCCGGGCCCAAGGTGCGCCCGGGCTTGGCTGAGCAGAGAAGCGAAGGGGCAAGCACGAAGCGTCGCGGGCCCTAATAGCCTGCGGCCTTGGGCGCCGCGTGGCGGTTGATTGGACGTGGGCGGCTCCGCTCCCCCACGACGCCTCGGCAACTGCGCGAGCTGACAAGTCCCTGCATGCAAAGCGGGTCATGATTACCTGTGATCGTGGAGGCCGGCGGTTGGCCTCCTCTGGCTATAAGTACGGGAAGGCGCCTGCCCTTCCGGTCCATCCCCTCTCGCTTCTCTTCCTTCTTCATGGCTCCGCCAAAGAGGTTCTCCGCCGCGGAGAAAGGGAAGGCCCGCCAGGTAGAGCTTGACTCTCCTCCACCCAAGCATGGTCGAGGCCATCCCCGCAAACACCCTGCGACTCCCATGGTGGCTCCCCGCGGTCGCGGAGGCGATCTTCGACGTGGTGAAGGGTAGCCGGCCGCCGCTGGGGGACGCGCTACGGCTGCACGACCCCCTAGGTCGCGCTCCCACTCGGCAGAGGTACTGCCGGAGTTCGTCGTGTGGGCGGCGGAACCGGCCAGCACCCGGCTCCAACTTCCTTGCTTCCTCCTAGGTGAGCTTCCGGCTGGCGCCCCGGGCGGCCTCTGGCTTTAGGCGGACGGTTGTTGCGGCCGAGCCTCTTGGGCTTCGCTGGAGGTCTCTGCAACCGGGAGCTTGGCCCTGGCCCGCGGCTGGCAAACGTTTGCCCAGGCGCCTGGTCTGATTCGGTGGTGCACCCTGCACTTCAAGTTCGACAGCGATGCCACCCTCTACGTGAGGGTGTTCGGGGAAGATGGTCGCCACACTGGGTGTTGCCCTGAGAACGACGACCGCGGTCGTGGGTCCAGCCCCGGCGATGATGAAGACGACAGCGCGCGCGTGGCCGGTGGCGGTCGAGGTTCATCGAGCTTCGACGGCTCTTCTTCGGGCAGCGGCTCCTCCAGTAGTGGCCGCGATCAGCCTCTGCGCCGCCGCGCCCGCCTGGAGGGTGGTAGCGGGTCCGCCCGCCGTCGTGCCTCGGTGAAGCGCGAGACGGAGTCCTCCTGAGCTCCGGAGGCAGTTCGAGTCTCTTCCGCGAGCTGGTGCCGGGCGAGTCGCGCCTGTTTTGTTCTTTTTCTCTTTTGTTGTGCAAAAAGACAATAGTGTAGGGCCCCGCGAGGGTGTGCTTGGACTATTGTTGTTCAATTATCGTACTGCTTTCGCTATCTTGGTATTGTGCCTTTGTGCCGCACGCCTGCGTGCAGAAATTACTTAACTCGGGGGGAGGGCTTGTCGTGGCCCTTGCTTCCCGAGGCTGAGGCTCCATCGAACATTCCATGTCCTGCGAGGGTTAGTCTGGAGAGGCAATTTCCGGCCTCAGCCATGGAGGCGATCGACCCAGGCCCAGTATTCGTGTCGCGGTGCCCGTGGGGCACAGACTGGAGGGGTGCTCTTGTAGTGGGCCCGGGTTGGGAAGCCTCGAACGACAAGGGCAGAAAACACTCGCGAGGGTGCCCGCGGTGCTCCCTCGTGAGACTTGCACGAGAGAAATCGGGGCAGGAGAGCGAGAAAGGCAAAGGGTCACAAACCAAAGACGACAACAACTTCAGCAAAACCTCGAATGGGGACGAACAAGCCAACTGCAGAAAGCAAATGAGAAAAGCCGCGTCCGGCACCTAATCTAGTCTTCGACGTCTTCTCACCAGCGCGGAGCTAAGTGCTGCCACTGGGCGTGGGAGGGAGCCCCAAGGCCTGAGGCCGGCGCTCCTGAGACTCCGGGGCGTGTATAGCCCCAACTCATTATTACGTGAGAGTGTCACGGGCGGCGAGCTTCACAGGCATTGGCCTTCTTCACAGGCTCCGGGCCTTTCTCGGAAGGATAAACCTCATAGGCATTTGCCTTCTTCACAGGCTCTGGGCCTTTTCCAAAACGCAACATCTTCACAGGCGTTCTCCTTCTTCACAGGCTCTGGGCCTTTTCCAAAACGCAACATCTTCACAGGCGTTCGCCTTCTTCACAGGCTCCAGGCCTTTTCCAAAAAGCAACATCTTCATAGGCGTTCACCTTCTTCACAGGCTCTGGGCCTTTTCCAAAACGCAACATCTTCACAGGCGTTCGCCTTCTTTATAGGCTCTGGGCCTTTTAGGGGTAAAACCTCCGGAGGTGCTGAATGTTCCACGCGTTCTGGACGGGTACCCCCTCCTGAGTCTCCAAGCGCTCGGAGCCAGGCCTGGAAACATGAATAACTTTGAACGGGCCCTCCCACATGGGAGAGAGCTTATGCAGTCCCTCCCTGGAGAGAACCCTCCTGAGCACGAGGTCCCCTACCTCGAGAGTCCTGGGGCGAATGTTGCGGCAATGGTATCGCCGCAGCGCTTGCTGGTATCTTGCCGCTCGGAGCGTGGCTTCCCGTCGACGCTCCTCCCCCAACACGAGGTCCATCCCCCGCATGGCGTCCTGCTGCGCCTCGTCGAACGCCAGGACCCGTGCGGAGCGACGTCTGACTTCATGAGGGAGGACCGCTTCAGCTCCGTAGACCAGGAAGAACGGGGTCTCGCCAGTTGGCTTGGTCGCGGTTATGCGGATGGACCACAGCACGGCCTGAAGCTCGTCGTACCAGCCTCGGCCACAAGCCTCCAACTTCTTCTTGAATGTCTTGGTCTTGAGGCCTCTCAGGACCTCCGCGTTGGCCCGCTCGGCCTGACCGTAGCTCCGGGGGTGCGCCACTGAAGCATAGCATATCTGCGTTCCAAGGTTAGCACAGTATGTTTTGAAGAGGTTACTGGTGAACTGCGAACCGTTGTCGGTGATGATGCGGTTTGGCACCCCGAACCGGCTCACAATGCCCTTGATGAACTTGACCGCAGACCCTGCAGGGATGGTGCGGACGGCTTCCACTTCAGCCCACTTAGTGAACTTGTCCACTGCGATGTAGAGGTAGCGATAGCCCCCTGGCGCCCGAGGAAATGGGCCCAGGATGTCCAGCCCCTAGACTGCAAATGGCCACGAGAGGAGTATAGTTTGCAGACCTCCAGCCGGCTGATGGATCTGCTTGGCGTGGAACTAGTAGGCCTCACAAGCCTTCATCAGCTCGACGGCATCATTGAGCGCAGTGGGCCAATAGAATCCACTGCGGAACGCCTTGCCAACGAGGGTCCGCGACGATGAATGATGCCCACAGTCTCCACCATGTATATCCGCCAGCAGTTCCTTCCCTTGCCCCCTGGAGATGCAGTGCGGGGACACATCATTCGGTCGCCTTTGGTAGAGCTCTCCATCTCTGATGCAGTATGCTGTGGCCTGCCGCGCCACACGCTCCGCTTCCTCCTCCTTCTCTGGGAAGATCCCTTGTGTCAGATAGCTCCGGAGCTCCATGATCCAGCACCCCTCTTGAGGCTCCATTGCCAAGAGCAGACGCGCCCCTGAGGCTGGGCCACAGACCGGGGCTCCCAAGGCTGGCGGCTGGGGGGGCTCCTCCCGAGGCTGCACCGCGCTTGACAGTGACGGCGTGGCCGAGGGCTTGAAGAGCCGCTCTTCAAAGACGCCAGGCTCCTGAGGTAGTCGTCTGGATGCTCGTTTGGTCATGTTGTCGGCCTCCTGATTGGTGCCACGGGGCACATGTTGTAACTCCAGCCCCCAGAACTGCTTCTCCATCCTGCGGACCTCTGCAAGGTAGGCTTCCATGTGCTCATCCCTCGGCTCGTATACTTTGTTGGAGAAGTTGACGAGGAGTTGTGAGTCACCTTTGATGGTAAGACGCTTTACTCCGAGGGCGGCCGCGGCCTTCAGGCCTGCTATCAAGCCTTCATATTCTGCTATGTTGTTGGAGACCTTTTCTCCATGCTGGAAATAGAGTCGCACGGCGTAGTAGAGCTTGTCTTGGGTAGGAGATATAAGCACCGCACCAGCCCCCGCGCTGTGCCTGTAGAACGCCCCATCGAAGTACATGACCCAACCGTCCGGTGCCTCACTTCCCGGGGAGAGGGATCGATCCTCATCGGCCTTGAGGCCCGGCCCCTCCGCCCACTCTGCTATGAAATCTGCCAAGGCAGCCCCCTTGATGACTCTGGTTGTGCTAAATTCGAGCTGAAACGCTTGCAGTTCAATGTTCCACTCAGGGACTCTTCCAGCTGAGTTAGGGCTCCTGAGCACCCTTTCCAAAGGGTACGCTGAGACAACCTTGATGGGTGGCCCTGAAGCCGTAGCTTGCGTGAGGCCACCAATAGCGCGAGGAGAAGTTTCTCAGGCATGGGGTACCGCGCCCTTGCGTCCCACAACACTGTGCTGACGAAGTACACAGGATGTTCAACGAGGTTGGGAACGCTGGTGTCGATGGCGCCTTCAGGAGACCGTGGCGCCTCCTGAGACAGGAGAGCCCCCAGCGGCCGGTCGCTAGGGGGAGGGGTTTTCGCTGCCTTGAGTGTGTTCCCCAGCGGCGGCTAATCCTTCTTGGCTGCGGCAGCGGTCTCTGTGGGTCTTCCTTGTTCACGCTTCGTCTCGACCCAGGCAGATGCCATGGCTTTGCTCCGACGCTCCTCCCTAACCGCCACCAGGGCTGCGCTGGCGGAGTAGGGAGTGGCTGCAAGGTAGAGCACCAGGGGTTCCTGAGGGCATGGGGCCACCATTACCGGAGGGCTGGTTAGGTACTTCTTGAGGTCTTGGAACGCCTTGTCGGCCTCTTCACTCCATTCAAAGGGTCCCTTTTTCTTCATCAGCTGGAAGAAAGGCAGTGCTCGCTCCCCCAATTTGGAGATGAAGCGTCCCAGTGCTGTTACGCGCCCAGTGAGCTTCTGCATTTCTCTGAGGGTCTTTGGCGGGCTCATGTCCTTGACCGCCTTGACCTTTTCTGGGTTAGCCTCGATGCCTCAGTGGGACACGAGGAAGCCCAAGAGCTTGCTTGAGGGGACCCCAAACACACACTTCTCTGGATTGAGCCACAGGCTCACGGCGTTGAGGCTCCCAAAGGTTTCCTCCAAGTCTTGTCTCAGGGTCTTGGCCTCGCAAGACTTCACCACAATATCATTGACGTAAGCCTCAACGTTCCTTCCGAGCTGCGGGCCCAAGGTGATGTGCATCAGCCGCTGAAAGGTCGCCCCTGCATTGCGCAATCCGAACGGCATGCATGTGTAGCAGTACACCCCACACGGGGTTAGAAAGGCCGTTTTTTCCACATCTTCTACCACCATCTTGATCTGGTGATACCCAGAGAAGGCATCCAAGAAATAGAACAGGTCGCACTCGGCGGTGGAGTCGACGATCTGATCAATGCGGGGGAGCGGAAACGGATCCTGTGGGCAAGCTTTGTTGAGGCTGGTGAAGTCGACACACATGCGTTCCTTTCCCCCTTTCTTCGGCACAACGACTGGGTTGGCCAACCAATCCGGGTACCGGACCTCGCGAATGACCCCTGCAGCTTCCAACTTGCGGGTCTCTTAGACGATGAAAGCCTTATTTTCTGTGGACTGCCGCCTTGCTTTTTGCTTCACGGGTCGGACATTGGGGCACACATTGAGGTGGTGCTCGATTACGCCTCTAGGGATCCCCGCCAGCTGATCGGGCTCCCATGTGAATACCTTCTTGTTCGCGCGCAGGAACTTGACCAGGGCCTCCTCCTGCTCGGGCTCGAGGTTGGCGCCTATGGTGAAGGTGGCGTCGGTGGATCCGTCTTCGTCAACCAGCATCTGCTTGGTTTCTGTCTTGTCGTGGGTGAACAACTGCTTCTTCTTGGCCGGCGCAGCCCCCTTGGGCTTAGGGGCGTCCGAGTAGGCAAGTTGCACCGATGCCGCCGCCTTGAAGGCAAGCTTGAGCACTTGCAACGCATCCCCGGTGTCTCTGCACACAGTGAGGACGCCGCTGCTCCCGGGCATTTTCATGAGGTTGTACGCCGGGTGAGTCACAGCCATGAACCGGGCCAGCGCCGAATAGCCGAGGATGGCGTTGTATGGGAGGTCGATGGGAGCAATGTCGAAGTCGATTAGCTCCGTGCGGAAGTTGTCGTAGGTGGCGAAGGTTACCGAGAGACGGATCTGCCCCAGGGAGCGGGAGGACCCGCCCCCGATGCCCACGAAGGGTCGGCTGGGCCGAAGCCGTTCCGGCGGTATGTGGAGGAGGCTGAAGGCTTCAATCGAGAGCACGCTGAGGCCCGAGCCGCCGTCGATGAGAGTCCTGGTGACGGCCACCTGGCAGATGGTGGGAGTGCACAACATCGGGAGTGCACCCGAGCAGACCGAGTTCGAGGGGTGGTCCTTCGAGCTAAAGGCCAGATCGGCCTTGGGCGCCGGCCGACCTGAGGGAGCCCCCTGCCGCGTGGAAGCGGCGCCGACCTGGCGGACGAACGGCTTGACATGGCGGCTCGAAGGTGGCGCCTGCGAGCTACCCAGGAGGGCCGCAACGACTAGGGGCGCCAGCGCATCGTGCTTGGCAAGGAAGAGGTTGCGCAACTCTTCCCAAGGGGCCATGAAAGCCGCCGGTAACTTGTCCGGCCACCGCACTTGTTGCAAGGCTGGGGCCAAGGCTTGGAGCCCCCTAGCCCCCGCGCTAGTGCTAACGACCGGAGCGGACGGCACGCCGCTCATCGCAGGGCGAGTCATGGTGTCGGCGGAGAGCGGGTCGGCGGAAGGAGGAGCTCCAGCGCATCCCTACCTGGCGCGCCAAATGTCGGATTTCGGGTTCCGGCAGACCCTCTAGGTTCAAACTCTGGGGTGCGCATGGAGATCTAGCCTTCTACTGCCTGCGCCTCGCTGCCTTGCTAGGATCCAAGCAATCAAAGGAACAACACAAGAGACACAGAGTTTATACCGGTTCAGGCCACCATTGTGGTGTAATACCCTACTCCAGTGTGTGGTGTGGTGGATTGCCTCTTGGGCTGATGAACAGCCTCGCGAGGGTCTGTTCTTGGCTGGTGCGATGAACTACTAGGGGGAGTTCAGTCGCTCTTTCTACTGGCTTCCTGGTGAGGATCCCATTGCCTCTATCTTGTGGTGGCTAGTCCTATTTATAGGCAAAGGCCCTGGGCCTCCTCCCAAATATTGAACGGGAAGGGCGCCAATAATTGGCCATTTTGAAGGGGAACATCTAGTACACTTATCCTGACTAAAGTTGGTCCTCGCCTGCCAAAGGCTCTAGTGGTGACGCCGGCTTGGGCTCCACGATGACCTCCATCCTGCCGTTCTGCTGGTCTTGGTCTTGTTGCACCGAAATGGATGCCTTTGCTTGATGCTCTCGCATGCGCTTGCTCCCTTTGCACCAAAAAGGAAAGAAGGACACTGCGCGGGCTGGCGCCCGCCTAGCGCCCTTGGTCGTCATGGCTTGCGTCACGGGCACCTCGTGAGGTACCCTGCCTCGATCTCTTCGCCTCCTCGCGAGCCAGCCTGACGAGGCCGTGCCTGAGGAAGCCTCTTGTCGTTCACCCTGCGAGGCTTGGCCCCTCGCGAGGGTCTTGAGCTCATGCTGATGGAGTTGGGCCATGCTGGGCCACCCCTTGAGCCACGCCGCAGGCCGTAGGCAGGCAAGTCTAGGAACCCCCGTTCCCAGAACGCCGACACAAGGCTCGCCGCCGCTCGCCGGAAGCGTTGCCGGGGCGGCCTCCCTCGCCTGCGCGTGCATGTGAGCGCACGGGGCCGCTACCTCGCAGGCCCCCCAGCCCAGCCGCCGGCCTCCAAGGCCCAGCCCAGCGCCCCGGCCTGCTTCCTCGTCATGGGCCGAGCCCAGGGTGAGCAGCCCCCTAATCCCCGCTCTGGGCGCCTCGTAGCTATTCGACGCTCTCCCATTTTTTCTCTCTGAATTTCGCCCAAGTCCCTGAAATTTTACATTATGTGTGCAAGTTAGTGATGTCGTAACTTTCTGCTCATAGCTATGTTTTGCATGTATGATACACCAAAATGTTCACTGTGAGATGCCTTACATTTCATTCCATTGTACCATGCTTGTTTGACTTCATCTTGATGCCCTAATCATCGTTGCAAGAGTGCTATATGATGTTAACCTGCTGAAACTGTTATAACTTGATGATTTGTCATTTTTGTTGCATTTTGTGTGTGCATCCTATGAGCTTGATGTATACATGAGTTTTGAGATACATCATTCCATCTTTACAATGGTGCAATCCATGTATTTTTGTGAGTCTTGTAGTGAGTGCGTCGAGCTCGTGAAGTAGGGTACTTGCTGTTGCTGTTTTGCTAGGCTGAATCTGCTATATCATGATGCTATGTAAAGCTGCTGCTACAAGTCATTCTATGCTTAATCTGGAGATGTTAACTAAGGATGTTTTGTTATACATGTCATGCTCTATCCATTCATTCCCCTGGTTGCATTTATATTCTGCTGTAACTTGTTGTTATCTTGCTCCAAACTTGCTAAATAATGTTGTTGTTAGACTGTTAACATTAAGTTCAATGTTGCCATGATTGTTGTTAGTGATCCAAGCATGATATGAACTTGATATTGCCATGTTTAGCTTAACCAATATGCCATCTTACAGTTTGTCACCTTGTCATGCCATTTATTGCTCTGTGGTGAGTGGTACAAGCTCACCAACATGCCTACTTATTGTTGTTCCCGCCATGTCTGAATCTGTCATATCATTTGCCATGTTTGCATGGATGCTACCATCTTTTATGTTGATCTTTGGAATTAGTTCAGCAAGGGAGTTTTGTTCTTTTTCTTTAGTAATAGAATGCCATGCCTTTGTTTACCACGTTAAGTTCCTTTAATATGTTGTTTGATAGCTCTAAATATTGCAACCTGATGTTATTTCTGCTAAGCCTGAAACTGTTATTATTTGCAATCTTGTCATGTCCTTTTGAGCATGTTATAGTGTTTTCTGGAGATAGCTCAATGTTCATGTTTTGTCATGCTTTACATGTACTCTATGTCCATGCCTTTTTTTATCATGTTAGGATGTTGTATCATATTGTTTTGATGCTTGCTAGATGCCTAGTTGCTGTTTTGGACAGCTTGTCCTTTAAACAACTTTCATGTGTATGTGTTGAACCGTTGCTCCGTTTTGAGTGTGCTCTATATGAAACTTGCTTGATTTTGTATGTAGTTTCATATTATCATGTTGCATCCATGTTTTGAGAGTGTTTGCTTGATGTTTGTATGCATTTTGCATCAATGTCATGTTTAACTTGTTTTGCTCATATCTTCTAGGCCGTAGCTCCGAATTAAATGAACTTTATATGTAACTTGACTAGAATCTCGTGTAGATCACCTTGGTGCATCTTAACTTGCTGTTTAACAACTTCAACTTAATGTTTGTTCAGATCTGGACCAATTTCTAAATTTGCATATGAGGACTTACCGGAATTGTTATATGTTGTTTCCGGCCTCATTTAAACTTGCCTTGATGTGTTGTTCTTGTTTGCATCATCTCTTGCCATGAGTAGCCTCATCTAGCTTTGTCATGCATCATGCTTGGTTGTGCATCATGTCTTGTCTATGTGTGGTGTTGTTTACCATGTTGTGTGCTTCTTCTCGATAGTTCCTGTTTCGTTGCGATCGTGAGGATTCGTTCGTCTACGCTTGGTTCGGCTTCATCCGTTTGTCTTCTTCATGGACTCGTTCTTCTTCCTTGCGGGATTTCAGGCAAGATGACCGTCACCTTGGATCTCATTACTATCATTGCTATGCTGGATTGCTTCGTTCTATCGCTTTGATGCGCTACCTAACTCTTGCTCGTCAAGCCTCCCAGTTTGCCATGTCAGCCTCTAACCTTTTCACTCTTCCTAGCAAACCATTGCTTGGCTATGTTACCGCTTTTGCTCAGCCCCTCTTATAGCATTGTTAGTTGCAGGTGAAGTTGAAGATTGCTCCATGATGGATAGGATTATGTTGGGATATCACAATATCTCTTATTTAATTAATGCACCTATATACTTGGTAAAGGGTGGAAGCCTCGGCCTTATGCCTGGTGTTTTGTTCTACTCTTGCCGCCCTAGTTTCCGTCATATCGGTATTATGTTCCCGGATTTTGCGTTCCTAACGCGGTTGGGTGATTTATGGGACCCCCTTGACAGTTCGCCTTGAATAAAACTCCTCCAGCAAGGCCCAACCTTGGTTTTACCATTTGCCTCACCACCACCTATACCCTTCCCTTGGGTCGGCCAACCCGAGGGTCATCTTTATTTTAGCCCCCCCGGGACAGTGCTTCTCTAAGTGCTGGTCCGAACCGAGCAGCCTGTGGGGCCACCTCGGGGAAACTCGAGGTCTGGTTTTACTCGTAGATTGACTTATCCGGTGTTGCCCTGAGAACGAGATATGTGCAGCTCCTATCGGGATTGTCGGCACATCGGGCGGCTTTGCTGGTCTTGTTTTACCATTGTCGAAATGTCTTGTAAACCGGGATTCCGAGACTGATCGGGTCTTCCTGGGAGAAGGTATATCCTTCGTTGACCATGAGAGCTTGTGATGGGCTAAGTTGGGACACCCCTGCAGGGTATAAACTTTCGAGAGCCGCGCCTGCGGTTATGTGGCAGATGGGAATTTGTTAATGTCCAGTTGTAGATAACTTGACACCAGATCCGAATTAAAACGCATCAACCATGTGTGTAGCCGTGATGGTCTCTTTTCGGTGGAGTCCGGAAAGTGAACACGGTTTTGGGTTATGTTTGACGTAAGTAGGAGCTCAGGATCACCTCTTGATCATTGCTAGCTTCACGACCGTTCCGTTTGCTCTCTTCTCGCTCTTATTTGCGTATGTTAGCCACCATATATGCTTACTCGCTGCTGCAACCTCACCACTTTGCCCCTTCCTTTCCCATTAAGCTTTGCTAGTCTTGATACCCATGGTAATGGGATTGCTGAGTCCTCATGGCTCACAGATTACTACAACAACAGTTGCAGGTGCAGGTTATGCGATGATCATGATGCGAGAGTGATTTTTGCTTGTTTTGGAGTTCTTCTTCTGCTTCTTCTTTGATCAGGGGATAGGTTCCAGGTCGGCAGCCTGGGCTAGCAGGGTGGATGTCGTTTGAGTTTATGTTTGTGTTTCATCCGTAGTCGGATGGTGCTCTTATGTAAGATGATGTTGTATTCGTGTGGCATTGTATGCCTTATGTATGTATCCCCATCTATTATGTAATGTTGATGTAATGATATCCACCTTGCAAAAGCGTATCAATATGCGGTTCTGTCCTTGGTGGGACCTTCGAGTCTCTTTAGGATAGTATCGCATATTGGGCGTGACAAGTTGGTATCAGAGCCTCGACCGACCATAGGAGCCCCCTTGATTGATTGTGTAGTTTGGCCGTTGTCGAGTCTAGAAGAAAACTGTTTTCGGAGTCTAGTTATATCGGAGAGTAGGACTTCTTTTTACTCCTCAGCCCTTCTGTCGCTCTGGTGAGGAATCTTGACGTAGGTGTTTTGAATTACTCCTCTTCCCTTTCAAACTTTCTTTAGGATCACGCAGTTGGTTTCCGTTCGTTGGTTCTCAGCTCTTTTCATTCGGTGCATTTCTCGTCAAGTTGACTCGAGCCTCTTCTTCTTTGCCAAGTTCAATCCTCAGTTGCTTTATTTTTCCCACCCGCCCACCCCTTTTTCATCTCGGAGTCAAAGTCCGTAATCGAGTATCCTTCTTACTCGTGTGAAGTCTTTGCTTTCTTTCCTCAATGATTTCAACCGGTGTTTTCTCTTCAAGATACTAGTCGGTTCCCTTTCCAAGTTGCCTTTGTTTTTCCCGGCCTCCCACCCTCTTCTTCCCAGAGCCTGAGTCTCTTTCGAGCATCAATGTCATTCGTGTGGAGCCTCTTCAGTCTTTCGTCAATTGTTTCAACCGGTGAATTCTCTTTTGTTTGACATTCTTCATTCCTTTCTTTTTCCGGTGGACCAATTCAAGTTTTTCGGTGTTGATCACATTCTTTTACTTGGATCAAGTGTTCTCTTTGCTCATTTGCCTCTCGCCAGTTTATCTTTTCGGAGTGCTCAAGACATCTCAAGAGATTCGTCTGTGTTCGAATTAATTCAAGGTTGTCACCTCATTCAAATATTTCAATTGTTCCAGTGTATCATCTGTCTCTTCAACAATCCTTTCCAACGGTGTTTTCTTTTAGTGGGCCCTAACCCGCAGGTCTTTCCCAGGATCTTACCTGACTCTTCTAATTATTCTGGAGCCATTCTCTAATTCTTTTCAAGTGTGATGTAAGAATGGATCCCATCAGTCACATGCCTTCTCCAAGATCGTTTTCAAATTCTTTCATTGTTGGATCAACCTCTTCGCTTGTCATTCTACCGGAGTATCTCAGTAATTTTGGTGGTGTTTTTCGTCGTCATTTGAAGACCAAAGAAGAGTTTTTCCTCTAAATCTTGTCCGTTCTCTCGAAGATTCGTGGTTCTAGCTTCATGTTATCCTCTCGAATTATTCCGTTTGTCAGATATTTTTTTCCTTACCCATCCGGAGTATGTCAGAAGTTGTTTTCCTGTTTCTTTTCACTGAAGGCCATCATTCCAGAAGAATTCTTCATCCTCACATTCCAGCTATCGCTATCCAATTATCCCGGCGTATCTGTCAAGTATTCTTTAATCAGCTTGTTATCTCTTCGTTCTTTTGCATCTAAATCCCCTCAAGCTTATTTGTTCTTCTAATTCTTCCTGGTGAACCATTCTCTTCCATCAGTCATTTTCTAATTCTTATGGTGGTTCGTTCAAGATTCTTTTTCTTTGATTATCATATTAATTCATTCGTTCTTTCCAATCCTACTGGTGGTTCATGAAGACCTTCTCAAGTTTTGTGCTATAGCCCTTAATCCTTTTCAAGAAGAATAAGTAGTATGCAAAATCCATTTCTTGTCATCAATTTAATTTGATGAAGGATAAGCATACAATAAATCTTATTCTTATTTCCTCAAAGTGATTAATCCTTTTCTTCGGAGTTTGTTCTTGGTGAATAAATTCTAGTTCCAAGTGTTCTCATCTTTTCCTTTCCGGAGTTCAAATTTCCCTCGACTATTTTGTCGGAACCTCCATCTAAATCATCGCAAGACTCATCTTATTCTTTCATCCTTCATTCCATCTCATCATCCTGTTGTTACCGGTGTTCTTCATGGTGGTTCTTCATGATTTAATTCATTCTTCAAGAGTTCATCAAAGGTTCTTGTTGGAGGAGTTCAAGTATCTTTTCTTCTCGCGTTTCAAAGTGCAAATAATTCTCCGTTTTCTTCTCAAGTGGAGTTTTGCATTTCTTCGTTCTCCTCAGCTATTCAGACATTGGTTGTGGTATAATTTCACCTCAAGTTTTGAGATGTTTTGATAAGACCACAACAATCTTTTTCTTTTCGTTGTTGATTTCCTCAACAACTCCGTTTAAACCTTCCTTCTAAAGATGCTTTCAATTTCATTCGTGGCACAAGTTGTCATTTTCTTCTCCATTCTTTTCATTCAACTCTTTCAATTCTTTCCGGAGGATTTGTGTCATGTCTTCATCAATTATCATTCCATCCTCTCAAGCTAGTGTTCTATCCCTCTATGTTCAGCCGGAGTGCTGCCTAAATTCTTTTGTTCTATTCCTTTTCTATCTTGTTCTAACCGGAGTGACTTCAGAGTCCATCTTATTCCATGAGCTTTTGATTCTCGTCATTCTCGTCGTGCCTCTCTTCTTCTCGAGTGCTCTCGATTCTTTGCTTCTTCTCTTGAGTTCTCGTTTCACCTCATCCCTTTTCCCTTCCGTCTAGGCCCTAAGATCTCGGGACAAGATCTCTTGTTAGTGAAGGAGAGTTGTAACGCCTCGGATTCGATGCGTCAGGTGTCTTCCAGTTATTCGCCGTTGTTTCCATGTCATTTGCTTGCGTGTTGCATTTTGCCACGTCATCATTTGCATTTCATCTACATGTTTTTCAAAACTTGCATTCATTCGGGTTCCCCCGGTTCTCTCCGTTGTCCGTTCCGAGCCCCGACACTCTCACACGCGCCCGCGGCACCTCCGAAATATTATTTCGTAAGTGGCATAAAAATGTTCTCGGAATTGGTTGAAAGTTGGCGTGCGGTCTTATTATAGTGTAGACAGAGCGCCTGTCAAGTTTCGTCGCATTCGGAGCTCGTTTGATAGCCTTACCTTTAGACTTATAGCGGTACCGTTGCCGGTACCTTCGTCGGACGTTTTCGGTATTCGGAAACAGTTGTCGGGCTGCATTTCTCCCCTCTTCTCTCAGCCCAACTCTCTCTTCACATCCCACTAGGCCCAACTACCTACCCCCCTCCGCTCCGGACTGTCCGATGGCGATCGAACGGCTCCGAAACGGAGCTAATCCACTAACCCTAGCCCCCTTTCCTATTTAATCACACCCTCTTGCCATGCTTGGCCTCCACCTACCTCCCTCCTTGGTTTCCGTGCCCCTCCAACTTGCAGCCGCCGCCTCCCACCTCCATTTCCGCGCCGCCCCACTTCATCGCCGCCACTTGTCCCGCCAAAACAGCCTTGCGCCGCCGCCACGTCAGTTGCGCCACCCCTGCAGCCAACCGCAGCCGGCCACGTCGCCTCCCTGGCTTCCCCCGCCGCCGTGGCCCGCCGAGCCCATAGCAAGCCCGCGCAGGCCCATTCATCCGTGCCGCCAGCCTGCGCTAGCCCGGGGCCGCGCCCGCGCCCTCGCGCGTGGCTCGCCTCGCCCCTCCCGCTCGATCCCGATGGGATCAGGAGCGCCTCACCGGCCTTGTCCCTGCAACCCCGCCGCCGGAGCTCCTCACCGCCGGCGACCTGATCTCGCCGGAGCAGGTCCACCTCTCCGTCCCCTCGTGCCTCGCCCTCTTCCTTATCTCCCTCTTCCTCATGGCCTCTCTCTCCCGCAGGGATTAATAGAAGCTCGCCGCCGCCACTCGGATCTCGTCGCCGGAGCCCCTCCGACTTCCTCCCGCGGCCGGATCCGGCACCATGCTGCCCTGATCCGTCCATTCCCGCCGCCCCTTGTCATTTCTCCCCTGCCTCACCGTCCAAGGCTCACCGCCGCTCGCCGGAAGCGCTGCCGGCGCGGCCTCCCTCGCCTGCGCGTGTGTGTGAGCGCACGGGGCCACAGCCTCGCGGGCCCCGCAGCCCAGCCGCCGGCCTCCAAGGCCCAGCCCAGCGCCCCGACCTGCTTCCTCGTCATGGGCCGAGCCCAGGGTGAGCAGCCCCCTAATACCCGCTCTGGGCGCCTCGTAGCTATTCAAAGCTCTCCCATTTTTTCTCTCTAAATTTCGCCAAGTCCCTGAAATTTTACATTATCTGTGCTTGTTAGTGATGCCGTAACTTTCTGCTCATAGCTCTGTTTTGCATGTATGATACACCAAAATGTTCACCGTGAGATGCCTTACATTTCATTACATTGTACCATGCTTGTTTAACTTCATCTTGATGCCCTAATCATCGTTGCAAGAGTGCTATATGATGTTAACCTGCTGAAACTGTTATAACTTGATGATTTGTCATTTTTGTTGCATTTTGTGTGTGCATCCTATGAGCTTGATGTATGCATGAGTTTTGAGATACATCATGCCATCTTTATAGTGGTGCAATCCATGTATTTTTGTGAGTCTTGTAGTGAGTGCATCGATCTCATGAAGTAGGGTACTTGCCGTTGCTGTTTTGCTAGGCTGAATCTGTTATATCATGATGCTATGTAAAGTTGCTGCTACAAGTCATTCTATGCTTAATCTGGAGATGTTCACTAAGGATGTTTTGTTATACATGTGATGCTCTATCCATTCATGCCCCTGGGTGCATATATAGCCTGTTGTAATTTGTTGTTATCTTGCTCCAAACTTGCTAAATAATGTTGCTGTCAGACTGTTAACATTAAGTTCAATGTTGCCATGATTGTTGTTAGTGATACAAGCATGATATGAACTTGATCTTGCTATGTTTAGCTTAATAAATATGCCATATTACTGTTTGTCATCTTGTGATGCCATGTATTGCTCTGTGGTGAGTGGTACAAGCTCACCAACATGCCTACTTATTGTTGTTCCTGCCATGTCTGAATCTGTCATATCATTTGCCATGTTTGCATGGATGCTACCATCTTTTCTGTTGATCTTTGGAATTAGTTAAGTAAGGGAGTTTTGTTCTTTGTCTTTAGTACTAGAATTCCATACCTTTGTTTGCCATGTTAAGTTCCTTTAACATGTTGTTTGACAGCTCTAAACATTGCAACCTGATGTTATTTCTGCTAAGCCTGAAACTGTTATTATTTGCAATCTTGCCATGTCCTTTTGAGCATGTTATAGTGTTTTCTGGAGATAGCTCAATGTTCATGTTTTGTCATGCTTTACATGTACTCCATGTCCATGCCTTTTGTTATCATGTTAGGATGCTGTATCATATTGTTTTGATGCTTGCTAGATGCCTAGTTGCTGTTTTGGACAGCTTGTCCTTTAAACTTGTTGCATGTGTATGTGTTGAACCGTTGCTCCGTTTTGAGTGTGCTCTATATGAAACTTGCTTGATTTTGCATGAAGTTTCATATTATCATGTTGCATCCATGTTTTGAGAGTGTTTGCTTGATGTTTGTATGCATTTTGCATCAATGTCATGTTTAACTTGTTTTGCTCATATTTTCTAGGCCGTAGCTCCGAATTAAATGAACTTTATATGTAACTTGACTAGAATCTCGTGTAGATCACCTTGGTGCATCTTAACTTGTTGTTTAACAACTTCGACTTAATGTTTGTTAAGATCTGGACCAATTTCTAAATTTGCATACGAGGACTTACCGGAATTGTTATATGTTGTTTTCGGCCTCATTTAAACTTGCCTTGATGTGTTGTTCTTGTAAGCATCATCTTGCCATGAGAAGCCTCATCTAGCTTTGTCATGCATCATGCTTGGTTGTGCATCATGTCTTGTCTATGTGTGTGTTGTTTACCATGTTGTGTGCTTCTTCTCGATAGTTCCTGTTTCGTTGCGATTGTGAGGATTCGTTCGTCTACGCTTTGTTCGGCTTCATCCGTTCGTCTTCTTCATGGACTCGTTCTTCTTCCTTGCGGGATTTCAGGAAAGATGACCGTCACCTTGGATCTCATTACTATCATTGCTATGCTAGATTGCTTCGTTCTATCGCTTTGCTGCGCTACCTAACTCATGCTCGTCAAGCCTCCGAGTTTGCCATGTTAGCCTCTAACCTTTTCACTCTTCCTAGCAAACCGTTGCTTGGCTATGTTACCGCTTTTGCCCAGCCCCTCTTATAGCGTTGTTAGTTGCAGGTGAAGTTGGAGATTGCTCCATGATGGACAGGATTATGTTGGGATATCACAATATCTCTTATTTAATTAATGCACCTATATACTTGGTAAAGGGTGGAAGGCTCGGCCTTATGCCTGGTGTTTTGTTCCACTCTTGCCGCCCTATTTTCCGTCATATCGGTATTATGTTCCCAGATTTTGCGTTCCAAACGCGGTTGGGTGATTTATGGGACCCCCTTGACAGTTCGCCTTGAATAAAACTCCTCCAGCAAGGCCCAACCTTGGTTTTACCATTTGCCTCACCACCACCTATACCCTTCCCTTGGGTCGGCCAACCCGAGGGTCATCTTT
>NC_041383.1:500327796-500346269 GCF_002162155.2 Triticum dicoccoides
GTCTTGTTTTACCATTGTCGAAATGTCTTGTAAACCGGGATTCCGAGACTGATCGGGTCTTCCTGGGAGAAGGTATATCCTTCGTTGACCATGAGAGCTTGTGATGGGCTAAGTTGGGACACCCCTGCAGGGTATAAACTTTCGAGAGCCGCGCCTGCGGTTATGTGGCAGATGGGAATTTGTTAATGTCCGGTTGTAGATAACTTGACACCAGATCCGAATTAAAACGCATCAACCATGTGTGTAGCCGTGATGGTCTCTTTTCGGTGGAGTCCGGAAAGTGAACACGGTTTTGGGTTATGTTTGACGTAAGTAGGAGCTCAGGATCACCTCTTGATCATTGCTAGCTTCACGACCGTTCCGTTTGCTCTCTTCTCGCTCTTATTTGCGTATGTTAGCCACCATATATGCTTACTCGCTGCTGCAACCTCACCACTTTGCCCCTTCCTTTCCCATTAAGCTTTGCTAGTCTTGATACCCATGGTAATGGGATTGCTCAGTCCTCGTGGCTCACAGATTACTACAACAACAATTGCAGGTGCAGGTTATGCGATGATCATGATGTGAGAGCGATGTTTGCTTGTTTTGGAGTTCTTCTTCTGCTTCTTCTTCGATCAGGGGATAGGTTCCAGGTCGGCAGCCTGGGCTAGCAGGGTGGATGTCGTTTGAGTTTCTGTTTGTGTTTCATCCGTAGTCGGATGGTGCTCTTATGTAAGATGATGTTGTATTCGTGTGGCATTGTATGCCTTATGTATGTATCCCCATCTATTATGTAATGTTGATGTAATGATATCCACCTTGCAAAAGCATATCAATATGCGGTTCTATCCTTGGTGGGACCTTCGAGTCTCTTTAGGATAGTATCGCATATTGGGCGTGACAGCTGCTTACATATTGGGCATCAAGATCTATAGAGATAGATCAAGATGCTTAATTGGACTTTCACAAAGTACATACCTTGATAAAATTTTGAAGAAGTTCAAAATGGACCAGTCAAAGAAAGGGTCCTTGCCTATGTTACAAGGTGTGAAGTTGAGTCAGAGTCAAAGCCCGACCACTACAGAAGATAGAGAGAAAATGAAAGTCATTCCCTATGCTTCAGCCATAGGTTCTATCATGTATGCAATGCTGTGTACCAGACCTGATGTATATCTTGCTATAAGCATAGCAGGGAGGTACGAAAGTAATCCTGAAGTGGAGCACTAGACAGCGGTCAAGAACATCCTGAAATACCTGAAAAAGACTAAGGATATGTTCCTCGTTTATGGAGGTGAAAAGGAGCTCGTCGTAAACGGTTACGCCAATGCAAGCTTTGGCACTGATCCAGATGATTCTAAGTCACAAACCGGATACGTATTTTTATTGAATGGAGGAGGTGTCAGTTGGTGCAGTTCCAAGCAGAGCGTCGTGGCGGGATCTACGTGTGAAGTGGAGTACATTGTTGCTTCGGAAGCGGCAAATGAAGGAGTTTGGATGAAGGAGTTCATATACGATCTAGGTGTCATACCTAGTGCACCGGGTCCAATGAAAATCTTTTGTGACAATACTGGTGCAATTGCCTTGGCAAAGGAATCCAGATTTCACAAGAAAACCAAGCACATCAAGAGACGCTTCAGTTCCATCCGTCATCAAGTGTCGGAAGGGGACATAGAGATTTTCAAGATACACACGGATCTGAATGTTGCAGACCCGTTGACTAAGCCTCTTCCACGAGCAAAACATGATCATCACCAAAGCTCCATGGGTGTTAGAATCACTACTATGTAATCTAGATTATTGACTCTAGTGCAAGTGAGAGACTGAAGAAAATATGCCCTAGAGGCAATAATAAATTTATTATTTATTTCCTTATTTGATGATAAATGTTTATTATTCATGCAAGAATTGCATTAACCGGAAACTTAGTCCATGTGTGAATACATAGACAAAACATATAGTCCCTAGTATGCCTCTAGTTAACTAGATCGTTAATCAAAGATGGTTATGTTTCCTAACCATAGACATGTGTTGTCATTTGATGAACGGGATCACATCATTAAGAGAATGATGTGATGGACATGAGCCATCCATTAGCTTAGCATTATGATCGTGTTAGTTTCATTGCTACTGCTTTCTTCATAACGTATACAAGTTCCTCGGACTATGAGATTATCCAACTCCCAAATACCGCAGGAACACTTTGTGTGCTACCAAACATCACAACGGAAATGGGTGATTATAAAGGTGCTCTACAGGTGTCTCTGAAGGTGTTTGTTGGGTTGGCATAGATCGAGATTAGGATTTGTCACTCCGTGTTTCGGAGAGGTATCTCTGGGCCCTCTTGGTAATACTCATCACTATAAGCCTTGCAAGCATTGTGACTAATGAGTTAGTTGCGGGATGAAGTGTTACAGAACGAGTAAAGAGAGTTGCCAATAACGAGATTGAACTAGGTATTGAGATACTGACGATCAAATCTCGGGCAAGTAACATACCGATGACAAAGGGAACAACGTATGTTGTTATGGGGTTTGACCGATAAGGATCTTCGTAGAATATGTAGGAACCAATATGAGCATCCAGGTTCCACTATTGGTTATTGGCCGGAGACGTGTCTCGGTCATGTCTACATAGTTCTCGAACCCGTAAGGTCCGCACGCTTAACGTTCGATGACGATTAGTATTATGAGTTTATGTGATATGTTGTACCGAAGATTGTTCGGAGTCCCAGATATGATCACGGACATGACGAGGAGTCTTGAAATGGTCGAGACATAAAGATTGATATATTGGATGACTATATTCGGACACCGGAAGTGTTCCGGAAAAGTTTCGGATAAAACCGGAGTGTCGGAGGGTTATCGGAAACTCCCGGGGAACTAATGGGCCTTGATGGGCCCTAGTGGAGAGAGAGAGGGGCCGGCCAGGGAAGGCCGCGCGCCCCCTCCCCCTGAGTCTGAATAGGACAAGGAAGGGCGGGGCGGCGTCGCCTTGCCGTCCCTCTCTCCCTCTCCTTCCTCCCCCCTCTCTCCCCCTTGTTGGAAACCTACTAGGAATAGGATTCCTAGTAGGAATCCTACTTGGGGCGCGCCCTACAGGGGTCGGCTGGCCTCCCCCCTTGCTCCTTTATATACGGGGGCAGGGGCACCCTAGAACACACAAGTTTACAATTGTTTTAGCCGTGTGCGGTGCCCCCCTCCATAGTTACACACCTCGGTCATATCGTCGTAGTGCTTAGGCAAAGCCCTGCGCCGGTAACTTCATCATCATCATCACCCCGCCGTCGTGCTAATGAAAATCTCCCTCAGCCTCAACTGGATCAAGAGTACGAGGGACGTGTCCGAGCTGAACGTGTGCTGAATGCGGAGGTGTCGTACGTTCGGTACTTGGATCGATTGGATCGCGAAGACGTTCGACTACATCAACCCCGTTAACTAAACACTTCCGCTTTCGGTCTATGAGGGTACATGGAAACACTCTCCCCTCTTGTTTCTATGCATCACATAGATAGATCTTGCGTGATCGTAGGAAATTTTTGAAATTACCGCATTCCCCACACACCATACATGTCGCAACACAAGCAAAGCAAAAATATTCATTAGAATCTATTGTCATCCAACCAGGATGTGGTGGCGAGCAAGTAAGAATAGATTCCTCTGTCGGAAGTGAGCGAGGATTTTTTGCCATGCGATCAAGGGTAATCACCATTGAGCGAGTCCTGGATTCGGGGGTCCTCAAGTGTCCGGCCCAGGAATATGGGTTGGGTTGAATGGGCCGTAAATATCAAGCTAAAGACCATCCTCCGTGTCCGGGTGGGACTTCTTCGTACGTGAACGGCAGGATTAGAGTCCGGGTGTATTGTTTCCTTCCCTTGAGAACCAACTTTGTACAAACCCTAGGTCCCTCCGGTGTGTATATAAACCAGTGGGTTTAGTCCGTAGAGGCTATCATCATTACCATTATCGGAATATTCATAGGCTAGACATCTAGGGTTTAGCCACCACGATCTCGAGGTAGATCAACTCTTGTAAGCTCCATACTCTTCGAATATAATCAAGAAGGAGTAGGATTTTACCTCCTTTAAGAGGGCTCGAATCTGGGTAAACATTGTGTCCCTTTGTCTATTGTTACCATCGATCCTTAGACGCACAACTTGCCCCCACCCCTACCCGAGATATGCCGGTTTTGACACCGACAACCATCTTCCCATTCGGAGGGTCAATGTTGGTGTCTACTACTCCCTCCGGTCCTTTTTACTCTGCACATTGGATTTGCCGAAAGTCAAACTTAGCTAAGTTTGACCAAATTTATATTAGAAATTATTAGCATCTATAATATGTAATAAATATAATATGAAAATATATTCCGAGATGAATCTAATGATGTTGGTGTTGTTATGTAAATGTCAATAATTTTTTATATAAACTTGGTCAAAGTTGGATGAGATTGACTTCAGACAAACCTAATATGCAGAGTAAAAAGGACCGGAGGGAGTATGAGTGCAATAAGAGGATCTGAATACCTGACAAAGAGTCTTCTAGAAGCATCCATCAGGGGTGGATGTTTGTGGCGTATTCTCATTGGGAATAAACTAGGAACGCGACAACACCATAAGAGAAATACTCCTCTCGCTATCCTGTAAAGGTTCAAGGGCATGTTATAAACATTATTTCCCTGTGTTGCGTACCTCCTCGAGAGTCAGCAGCCTCCACACATCATACATTGTGTGCCAAACTTCATACACCACAGGGCAGCGGCAAAGTGGATGGAGACTGTCCTCGGGTTCTGATACCACAAATAGGACATGTACTTGAAAGTTCAAGAACCCTCTTATGCTTATTCTTTCATGTAGGCAATGAGTTGGTTGCCACTCTCCAAGCAAAATTATGAACATCAAGAGGCACTTCAGCAGACTAGATCATTTTCCACTGGGATCTACATCCATCAGGATTCAAACTTGGTGTTGTCGCGGCATCTCTATTGATATCTTCGAACGCAAGCTCATAGGTACTTTTAGCAGAAAAAAAAACTTTATAGGACCCCATGCAAGTGTATCCTTCTCTAATCTCAGCAAAGCCTTCATCTTGAGAATTTCATCAACATCACATGGCATGAAGTAAGATTTTAGCAACTCTAGATTCTAGGATCTGTCTTCATAACGTTCAGAGACAAAACGAATATGGCAGCGCCCTTGAGAAGTCACGGATTTGTTAGAAGATTGAGGTCATAACTAATTGCTTGCCAAGAGGACGATGCATTATCAGAGAAGACAGTGTCTTCGAGCTTGCCATCTGGATAATACTGGGCTTTAAGCAGTTGAGCACAAAGACTATCAGGCCTGACAATAAGGCGTCAAGCTTGACGAGCCAAAAGAGCTTGACTAAACAATCGGTAATCATAGAAAGCCACCTTTACTCTTAGGCTAAAGCAAATTATCTCATGCTTTCCGGTGTACTTTCTGGTGACCCTGATGAACCCCAATAAAAGTTCCTACTTATCACCAAAAAAGGAAGTTTGAATATGCCCATGATATATGTAAGAAGGGTTTGGGCTATCGATTTTATCAAAACCTCTGTCCCAGCATGTGCTATTTGTCCATCATCCCACTGAATCAACCTTTTGGTCAGACTTGCTTGTAGGTTTTGAAACTGTCCTTTTGAAATGCGTCCTTTTGGAGCAGATAGACCCTTTTCAGGATGGAGTAGGTAGACCTTAGGTACTTCTCTTCAAACACTGGCATGATAACATTGAGAACCGCCCTAACATCCTCCTGGATCACCACAGGGCAAGAGCAGACAAACATAATTGAGCATTTATTGAAGTTCAGACTTTGCCCCGTGGCACAACCGTAGAAATCCAGCGCATCCTTCACTCTTAGTCTCTTACAGCCTAATTCTGGGAGGCCTCAAAAAATAACATGGTATCATCCACAAAACAAACCACGTGTTAAGAATCATTTACTTTTCATGTGATGCAATCAAGTATACTTTGGTGCATACAAAATTGTATAGGGTCTAAGTGGACATGCTATCCTAAGTTTTTATAATTATGCGAATCAAAGAGGCTCCTAATTTTTTTACCGAGCTAAACAACTTGCTTATCTCAGAAAATGGGCAAATCAGGAATTTTTTTTACATCTTATTATCATCATCACATGTGCAAAAATTTATTGTTAGCCATAAAGATTACAAAAAAAAATACACATGTGTGTCCAAACAGAATGGCCACTTCCAATAGACAGACAAATCAGTTGGCAGAGATAAAACCAGTGGCACCCTTCTTGCGCCAATATGGATGAGATGATTAAATGGTCAGTGGGTACAATATTCAAATAAAACTTTTGCTCAACAATCGCAACCAAACAAATTGCACCGAAAATAAGTTGTCAAGAATTTGCTTAAAAGAGTGAGTATTTTCTTGGGTTCACGCGTAAATTGCAATAGATCATGTCTTTGAAAGGAACAACTTATATCAACCATAATTTATCTTTCATGTTTCATACTGCCTCCGTCCGAAAAAGCTTGTCCCTCAAATAGATGTATCTAGCACCGAGTTAGTGCTAGATACATCCATTTGTGGGACAAGCTTTTTAGGACGGAGGGAGTACTTCTAACAGAAGTCGGGGTTGGTTGCGAGTTTACTCCTTTTCTTACATTGTCACTAAAATGTGGGACCAATAGTTTTGTAAAACCAACAAATAAACAAACACACGTTGGACTAACCTTCTAAGAGGCATAGATTTATTTACTGTTTTGCAGAAAAAAGAGACAGACAAACAAATACTCCCGACACAAGTCTCTAAAGCGTCCTACATTAGTGGGAGTACAATTTTACTTACACGTGGACCTAAAACAAATAACTATTACTACTTCAAACCATACTACTCCCTCCGTTTCTAAATATTTGTCTTTTTAGAGATTTCAAAGACTACCACATACAGATGTTTATAGACATATTTTAGAGTGTAGATTTTTTCATTTTGTTTCGTATGTAGTCACTTGTTGAAATCTCTAGAAAGACAAATATTTAGGAACGGAGTGAGTACATGTGAGACCGGCACTTACGAAAAGAGACAAATATCAAATACAGAGTTAAGACCATGCTATTGGCTTTAGTTTCTCTACCCAATAACTTTTCTTACACGGTCACTTAAAATTCTCCAACACATTCTCTTTTAACTGTGAAGGACATAACAATAGCGACACCAATGTATTTCAAAGCCACTGGCCTAACTTCTCACCCTTTGTTTTGCTTCACTGCAATGCATGAGCATTATGCTAATCATGGTGGAAAACGTGGAGTAACCAGTGTCATCTGTGAACAAAACCATGACTACAAAACATGATGATAAGCACCTACGACTAAATCGACATTCTTACGATAGCAATGCCTTCAAAAGGTTAACAGGAAGAGAAGTTACGAAAAACACCCTGACAAATTGAACTTAGTTTCGTTCAAATGGTCTTTGCGTTTTTTTTTGACCTCGCCTGTAAGAGCTACAAAATGTCTAAGAAAAATAAAACCTGTCATGAGTATTGTACAGTCTACAGCCCGCTTACACGGATTTACAAAGATACAAAAACTTGCAGTTTTGAACGACAAAACTTTTGTCCTTGTGGACTGAAGTGTACAAAAATTGAGCACCTCTGAAATGTTCCATTTGCCTGAGCGATATACCAATATCACAGTACACCAGATGAGCCATTTTGTATGCTGGCAGCTTCAGCCGGAAGTAAGCAGGCAGCGCACCAGGAGTTCCAGAGCACAAGCTGTGACAAGAGACCTGCCTGTTGGTTCAGTTGTACACTTTTAGGACTTTGCAGAAGACTCGCTTTCTACTGCAGCTACAGACTAGAGTCATTCAAAAGGAGGTTCTGCAGCAATAGGAAGGCTTGATTGAAAACTCAGGTGAATTTGCCGAGTTCCCTCTTCTTAGTGATTGCCCTCTGGCCATGGTAGACAAACGAATCTATGATCCCAGAAACAGTGAACACACCTGTAAAACAAGAGGACATGTGCCTTTGGTCATTGGTTGAACTGCTGAAAGGATGTTGGCCATATTGATTGTGCTCATAGTTTTCCAATTCCAGGACATGACTAACAAAGGGGTCATACATTTTACTCATGAATCAGGAATGGCCTCAATTAAATGTACAACTGAAGCATAACAGTTCAGTAAACATATGAACATAAAAGGTATGATTCAACAGAAATAGCTAATTAGTTTAAAGAAAAAAGGCACCAAGGGAAATATTACCTCCAACAATAGCGCATACATTAGTTAAGAAGTGTAAGAATGACACATGGCGCTCCGTGAATGTGACCTGTTAAAGGCATGTATGCTAAAGTTATACAAATATACTGACTGATGCCTTGCAAAAATATCAATATAAAATGCATGACTATAGGTCTCGAGGGAAAAAAATCCCTCTGTCATCTGAATAATAAAGATAATAAGTAAATGCCGTAACAGATGACTGAACTAATGGAAAACAACAGAATGGAGTATAGTCACTTCAAGACTTCAAGTACATCAAGATGGTACCTTAATTGGTGAAAGGTCATAAAAGAAAAACACGCCAGGAAGAGCTTGTACCCGACCACTATCGCCACTTCTGGAATGTTCTGTCACAGAAAACTACAGCAAAGAATAACAGCATCCTGAGAAATGCTAATGATATAAATGCACCCACATAAGTTATTACGCTTGAAGGGGAGCCTTGGCGCAGTGGTAAAGCTGCTGCCTTGTGACCATGAGGTCACGGGTTCAAGTCCTGGAAACAGCCTCTTACAGAAATGTAGGGAAAGGCTGCGTACAATAGACCCAAAGTGGTCGGACCCTTCCCCAGACCCTGCGCAAGCGGGAGCTACATGCACTGGGGCTGCCCCCCTTTTATAAGTTATTACGCTTGTGCACACAAGGGAGAAAATCACAAGATACCTGATTGGAGAGAATAATTTGCTCATTTAGGTGAGTGTATACAGTGGGAACAACCTGGAAAACAAGAGGGCAAAAGGAGAGCATGATAATATTATAATCATGTGTTCGGACAACAATCATATTGGAAGTACCAGGAATAACTGAACAAGGATCTAACAAAATCAGGAGCAAATGAGAAACGAAATTAGCAAGTTGAGCTGGCTTTGCAAGGACCGAGAAGACAAACCTTAACAAAGTATTGAGCCATTCCATACGATGAATGCTGGATCCATTGCGCCCTACACATTGGCCAAGTATGAAACGTCAAATCATCATTTTTTTTCTCAAACACACAAAAAGATATGAAGAAATCAACAGCATTACAAACAAAACAAAATTTACCCGTCAAGGGGATTGATCACACCAGGAAAGGGTTCTCCAAAACTCAATTTATTTATCTTATGGCTGAGCTGGCATTATAAAGGATAAAAGGATAAGTTTGGATATTAAAGCAAGAATATTGGCAAGAAAAACCTAAATGTTCCCATCAGTACATCAAGTACAAAGAAATATTTACAGATTTCCTTAAGTATGATTACATTGAAGCTATCCTTTTGGAATGGAAGCAGATCGTGAACATGAACATTTGACTGCTGGAAGCTTTTCCCTGGAGCAAAGTGGAAATTCCCAGCAACCTTATTAATTTCCAGAATGCCATAAATGTTGCAGCCTTCACCTTCTTCATCCTTTATTGTTTGAAGGAAGCCCTCGCTTTTGCACTACAGAACAGTACACACCATACAAATTAAATTTCCTTGAAGGTGAAGGAAACACACAATTTACATGAAGGGTATCGTATGTTATATGCGTAGCCCTAAATTC
Organism: Triticum dicoccoides; assembly: GCF_002162155.2. Classification (NCBI taxonomy): domain Eukaryota; kingdom Viridiplantae; phylum Streptophyta; class Magnoliopsida; order Poales; family Poaceae; genus Triticum; species Triticum dicoccoides. Next base: position 500,337,578 of record NC_041383.1, read on the forward strand.
ATTGGTGTACCTGATCGATCGAATCTGGATTTGATACGCCCCAACCTTTTTTTCTGTATGCTTCACGGACATCTTCACACGAGTTACAACATTGTTCAGGAGACTGCATTCAAATAATATATTCAGTTAAAGTGCATACCAGAATAGCAAATGCGTTGAATGCAGGTAGCATTGTGGGAGCACTATTTAACAGCCTATTCATCTGAGTAGAACACAACAACAACAACGACAACAACAACAACAACAACAACAACAACAAAATAGAAGAGAAGCTGAAAATTCTTTGAGCAGAGAAGAAAGCACTGGTTGACATTAGGTATTAGTATTACATAAGTGAGTTGAAACATAGAAATTACACTCTCAAGCAGCATCGATGTAATGGAGAAACACAACAGATTGCCAGAAAGATATGGAATTAATAGTACAGTAAGCAACATGAAGAACATTGCTAATGAGAACAATTGAACAGTATGGTTAGAAAACATAAAATGATCTGAGCCTGATCCAAGCCACACAAATATATGCGAATAACTCCAGCTGTAGCTGTCAGGTGCGCGTTTTGCTCCTTAACAAGTACGACTTGTGCATAACCCTGATGTAGTTATCAGGTGTGCCTTTTGCTCTATAACTTATAAGACTGAAACTAGTGGTGGCATAATTCACATCCAGAACTTCAAATGGAACATTTTAACGTAAACATGATAGAAAAATGTTGGAATCAGCCGAAAATTAAATATTTCAAAACTCATCAACAACAAAGAAGTTCATGTGGCAGTTTCTGAAAGGTAATGAGAACAAGATAGTGAACAATAGAATATTAAAAATTGCTGCAAGTCCAAGAGAAATCCCTAAGTTTTTGCATATTACGGGTAAGGAACGAAATACTATGTATAATAACAAATGAGCATACTTCTTGTGCACCATAACATGAGCCACAATAGGTCTCATTGTGTTCAAGCCTTCCACCATGATGTTGTAAAGGTTTTTCCACCTATAAAAGGTCAACAATAAAAAGAAAACATGAGTCTTCAGGTCTAATAAAATGTATCAGGAATTGAACAATACGCCACCTAGCTAGTAATTTACTCAACAATACATATGCAATGTCAGGTAACAGTTTAGATAATATGTGCAGAACAAATCCTCACAGCCTTTATGAAATGGATTTAGGCCATTTCCATGGTCACAAATGCATTCTTAATAGTTAAGGTGTATGATTATTTAGAAGAATGTAACTTTGGAATAAAGAACACTGTATTATAGAAGTTATAAGTGTAAGGTGTAATAGAAAAAATGAGTCACTGACCTTCATACCACCAACTGCATCTTGCTTAGTTGCAATAACATTGCCGTGTGCATCGATTCGCTGCTTGAATACATCATGTTTCTACATAGAGCATTATAGTGAAACAAGCTAGTTACTACAACCTGGCAGCCAGATAGATCAACCATAACTTGTACTGGGTAAAAAGAAAATAAAGAATATGCAAGATAGTGAGACAGAAACATTTGAAGCAGCATAGGTAGCAACAATAACAATACAAAAGTACATACCACATCAAGGTGCTCTTGTCCACTGATGTCCATCACATCAACACTAATTATAGAACACTGAAGGGCTGGAAAGGTGATATCAAACTGCATTTTGTAGTATCAGACCAAAGGTAGATGTTAGCAAGTGTCTGAACAGAAAGTAGTATATATCATCGGTTAACAATTATCATACATTCATACAAGATACTAATTCTTGAAAGAGAAGGCTCGGTGTGGGGAAATGATATGCAAGAAAAAGAAAAAACGGTTGGCAAGTCAAGTTAAAGAAAATTAGGTATGGGACGGTTGTTAGTAATTGGTGAAGTAAGAAAAAGAAACAGCTATTACATTTATGCGAAGTTTTTCTCCTCTTGAGGTATCAACCCTTAGTGTTGTCTCTGTAACTGCATGAAGATACAATCCTGCATGGTGAAACATCAACTGTTGAATATAGGATGATTAATGAATGGTAATAGAATACTTAACAGAGCATAGTTTAGGTTAATATTAATTCTCCTAATCTTCCGATTCCTGGACATTTCATGAAGTAAAATACATAAGCAAACTAAGACATGTGCATATTCACATGGTAGTCATGTGAAATTTGAAACACTAAGATCAAGCAGCTCTTTATTTTCTTCCTCGAATAATTTTACAGGTAAACTTAGTGTACTAATGATTAAGAGCATCTACAACCGGAGCCCTCAAAGCCGCCCCCAAACGCCCAGGCTGGACACTGGCGGGAGCTCAAGCTCCGCCGCGTCCGCTGCCAGCTCCTCCGGACCCTGCCGCCGCAATGCTCCTCCTCGCCCTCCCGCACATGCCCGTCCCGCTCCAGATCAGAGTAGGGTGGCTCCCTCCCGTTCCCCTCCTGCGCCAGCACCGCCCGGGCAGTGCTGGGTGCTCGTGCCCACGGCTCCTGTGCGGATGCGGATGCCGGAGTCGGAGGGCAAGGCCTCCCACACGAGGCGCTCCTCCGCGAGGTCAAGCGCCCTTTGCTGACCACGGCGGAGTCGGACACCAGGCGCCTCCGGCGCAAAAATGTGAAGGCGCTCCAGCTCGGGCTCGAAGCTTCGGAGCACCTCGCGTGGGAGAAAGAGAAAGCCATGGCCAAGGCGGCCTGCCACGCGAAGGAGCAAGCCCGCGCCATCAGCCGCCTCTCCAGCTACATCTCGTCGGCGTCGGAGAGCGGCACCACTAGCACGGACGACGACGATGATCCTCCCGCCACGGACGCGTACACGGAGGAGATGGACCGCCGCGCCGGTGACCGCAAGGGCAAGGGCCCGAAATTGTGATCTCCGCCTCTCCTCATCGTCTAGCTAGCTATATGAATATTTTGTATCTAGTAGAATCAGGCGAACTATGTCTTTTGTGTCCGATGGAGTGTCCGATGAACTATGCCCGAATCTATCTATATTTCTTGTTCAATCTATTGTGATGTTCATCTACATTGTTTATGTTGTTGCATGCATTGTATGAAATTGGGTATTCGGATATGGGGACTGCGGTTGTGGACAGGGGGAAATGGGGACTGCCCGGTCAGTGCCAGCGGGAGCGTCCGGACGCGTCCGTGGGTGTATAGGGCCTCATATTAGGCAACTGTGATTGTAGATGCTCTAAATGGTCTTTGTCACACATGACCATTATGAAGATAGTCTAACTCTCATCAACATGACTCCTACTTTAACCTATATAGGTATACCAGAGCAGAAGTCAAGCTGATTTCTACTATGGAATTTCTGTGCTCTGAAGCGTATGTATGCAAAACGGTTCTTCCAGGTCACTACAGTCCCTAGGTTAAAGTAAACATATCATCGGCTTATCACCTAAGTGGCACACTGTTTTCACACCTGATTTAACCAAGAATGACAAAAAAAATGACACTAGATTCTCCATGCTGTACAAGGCTTCACAGTTCACTAGATACAGTAGAATTAAACGATAACATGATTAACCAAGCACAGCACAAAAGTAACACCAGAATCTCCGAAACTGTACAACTGTTCAGTAGATGCATCAGAATGAAACAAGTAGACACCAATGATGACGCACGAACAAAAAAAGGGAACATGCCAAGCTAGACTTTGTTGCAAAACACATCACAATAACGCATTTGGGAGGAGAACTAAGGGCTCAATTCCAGTCTCACAAACCAAATGAACGCAGTAAGTCCGTCCATCCCACAAATTATCTAAACAGACCACGAGATCTCGGCACAAGCGGGGCAAAACCAAATGCAATAATGGGCGACTGCTTTGCTAGCGCACTAAATCAGGCAAAACCCGAATCCAGAAATTCACATGGTTAAATCGTGCGGAGGCCGCAGGAGTGTACTGAGAGTCTGAGATCCGAGCGACGGAGGTACGTACGGAGCTCGGAGACGAAGAGGAGGAGCATGATGAAGGAGGAGGCGAGCGTGATGGCGCCGCCGGAGAGGGTGCGGCTGTAGAAGTCCTCGTTCACCTTGGGGTACGCGTCCAGGCTCCGGAGCTTGGACAGGAGCCCGTCCATGGCCGGAGGATCTGGGCGGCGCTGCCCCCGACGACGCCGCGGGGAGGATTTTCGGTCTTGGTTGAGGGACCGGGGGCTGGGGACGGACGACCGAGGCTGTTTCAATTTATTTTTTCCGAGGAGCCTTGCCCGGGGTGTTGTCTGATCGGAACGGGAAATGGAGCACGGGGGACGAGCCGCCGGGCAGGTGCTGGCTGGCTGGATTTCTCCTGCTTTGCACTTTCGCCCTTCTTCTATTTTTTTAGTGGGTTTCAATAAAAGTTAGGCGTGGTGCGGTTTATACTCCCTCCGGTGTATTTGTTTTTCACCAATGTTTTTCACTAAAATATCATAATGTAGAGAAGTGAGCATAACTTAAATGCCTAAGTTTCTTATGGTGGATCTTGTCCGTCCGGGTTAAGTTCTAGATTTGACATGGATGGTTGCATTTTTCTAGATATATTTTAGTGTATTTTGCGTTGCTCTTTCGGCGGTATGGTGTGTCCGTCAACTACGAGGAGTCAGTGGCGATTTCGTCAAACTTAAAATATGTTGGCTCAATCTGTCGAAGATGCGCACAGGGGTATAATATGTGTGCATGCATCCATAGGGGTAATTGTATGTGCGTGTATGATACGTCTGAAACGTATCTATACATTTTTATGCTATTATAATATTACTTTTCTAGCATTTTATATTATTTTACTGGACTAACTTATTAATCTAATGTCAATTGCTATTTTTTTTAATGTTTTTGACTTTACAGAAAATTAATATCTATGTGGCTAAAAAAACCTGTGAATTCAATACGATTCTTTTCAGGGCACAAAGGTTCCAGAAAGCACCGGAGGCAGACGAGAGAAGCCACTAGGGCCCTGTTGGGGATATAACCCCATGGTATGACCCGCCCGTTCAGGGGCGGGTCATTCCTTGGCGACTTGACAAAGGCATGGTTGATGATGGGCTGAGATGACCACGAAGTTTAAATCCCAAGAGATGAGTCGCCAGGTGGGCCGACTCATGGCCCAGAAGCACAAGCCGCTAGTGTCAGCCATAACGCCAAAGGAAATTTCTTAGGAAACAAGACAAGTGGGAAACATACTAGGCCACAGATCGTAGTGCGACCTGGACTATTGTACGCCCAAGGCATCCACCTGTATATAAAGGGGAGCCCCTGAGGCAGAAAGACTAAGCTACAATCTCTCGAGTACTAGGTTAGCCAAGTCGCACCCTTGTAACTGAGATCACAACCATCAATAGCAATCAAGCAGGAGTAGGCTCTTACCTCCATCGTGAGGGGCCGAACCTGGGTAAACCCTTGTCTCTCGATTCCGATCAACCCCGTTCAAGCTTCCAGTTAGTGGCGATGGCCTCACGACTAAGTCCTTTCACGAGGACATTTGTCGCGACAAAACCACGATAGTTGGCGCCCACTGTGGGGCTATCGCTCAGTGGTGTTGAGTTTTTGAAGGGAGCTCTCCCAAGGATCAAGGGATACGCGATCGACCGTATGACCAAGAGTCGCCGTGGCAAGATCTACATTGACGACTCGGGCTAGGGCCCCAAGGCCTACTCGATCGAGTACGGGTATCGGGTTCCCTTCGGCAAGATCCATGTCTTCATTGGCAAGATCAGCGAATCAGGACCCGAGCCGGACATCTGCACCGACATTGTTCAGTCGGCTCGATGCACGCAACCTGCCCGGGCTCAAGCCGGTCGGAACCACGTTTTCGTTGGCTTCGCCCAGGGGGCCGATCTCGCGGACAACTCAGCATCTGGTGGTGACACCCTGATCTACTGCGACGCCGAATCATCATTTGGGGAGACAGAGTCAATCCACCCCTTGTACGACGGCAGGCTTGGGGTCTGCTTCGTTGATGAGTCAATCCACCACAAAGGATCCTAACCCGGATGACGATCATACTAGCAAGGGAAAGAAGAATGGTGGCGGCAAAGGTCAGAAGTAGCGTAATTCAAGGTACAACGGCAACCATGGTGGTCAGAGCAACGGCGGCAAGCGCAAAAACACAAAGTGTGGCTCGGACTTTGTTGCTAACACCAACACTAGTTTCAAGGGCCAGAGGCGGAATAATCATGGCAAGCCGTTCAATGCCAATAAAGCCTACAATTTTGAAGAAGCCCTCAAAGGGCCTTGCCCCAAGCATAGTAATCCTGAGAAGTGGGCGAGCCACTCTTGGGAGAATTCTATATCACGCAGCAGTTTAAAAATCAAGCTTATCAGAATCACCAAGGTGGTGGTGGCGGAAACCCAGGACAACTAGGAGCTGGTGGCTCAGGGCCCGGTTTCCTTGGGGCCGGCTCATCTGGTGGATATAACAATCATGGCAGGTCTGGATCTAGATATCAAGGGTTTGGCAAGCACGTGGGTGGAAATCAACATTCAGACCAAGGTGCTCAACATCAGGGTAATCAGACAGGTTTTCAAAGCAATCCTAAGCAGTTAAATAGTGGGCAGTTGATACGTCTCCAACGTATCTATAATTTATGAAGTATTCATGTTGTTATATTATCATTCTTGGATGTTTTACAATCATTTTATAGCAACTTTATATCATTTTTTGGGACTAACCTATTGACATAGCGCCCAGTGCCAGTTGTTGTTTTTTGCTTGTTTTTTACATCGTAGAAAATCAATACCAAACGGAGTCCAAACGCAGCAAAACTTTTTGGAGAATTTTTTTGTACCAGAAGACATCCAGTGGGACAAAGAAGTGCCAGAGGGGAGCCCCGAGGTGGGCAAAACCCACCTGGGCGCGCCAGGCGTGCCCAGGTGGGTTGTGCCCACCTCGGTGGCCTCATGCACCGCCTCTTCGCCCTATAAATTGCCAAATATTCCAAAACCCCTTGGGGTACCCTAGATCAGAAGTGTCGCCGCTGCAAGCCTCTGTAGCCACGAAGAACCAATCTAGGCCCCGTTCCGGCACCCTGCCGGAGGGAGAAATCATCACCGGTGGCCATCTTCATCATCCCGGTGGCCACCATGATGAGGAGGGAGTATTCCACTCTCGAGGCTGAGGGTTTGTACTAGTAGCTATGTGTTTAATCTCTCTCTCTCTCTCTCGTGTTCTTGATTTGGCATGATCTTGATGTACCGCGGGCTTTGTTAATATAGTTGGATCATATGGTGTTTTCTGCTCTCTATCTTCTTGTGATGAATTGAGTTTTCCCTTTGAGATTTTTTTTTATCGGATTGAATACTTTTACGGATTTGAGAGCACTTGATATATGTCTTGCATATGAATACCCGTGGTGATAATGGGGTATTATATTGATTCACTTCATATATGTTTTTGAAGGAAATCTGCCCTAGAGGCAAAGTTGTTATTTATATTTCCTTATATCATGATAAATGTTTATTATTCATGCTAGAATTGTATTAACTGGAAACTTAGTACATGTATGAATACATAGACAATACACAGTGTGCCTAGTATGCCTCTACTTGACTAGCTCGTTAATCAAAGATGGTTATGTTTCCTAACCATAGACATGTGTTGTCATTTGATAACAGGGTCACATCATTAGAGAATGATGTGATGGACAAGACCCATCCATTAGCTTAGCATTATGATCGTTACAGTTTTATTGCTACTGCTTTCTTCATGACTTATACATGTTCCTCTGACTATGAGACTATGCAACTCCCGAATACCGGAGGAACACCTTGTGTGCTATCAAACGTCACAACGTAACTAGGTGATTATAAAGATGCTCTACAGGTGTCTCTGAAGGTGTTAGTTGGGTTGGCATAGATCGAGATTAGGATTTGTCACTTCATGTATCGGAGAGGTATCTCTGGGCCCTCTCGATAATGCTCATCACTATAAGCCTTGCAAGCAATGTGACTAGTGAGTTAGTTACGGTATGAAGCATTACGAAATGAGTAAAGAGACTTGCCGGTAACGAGATTGAACTAGGTATGATGATATCAACGATCGAATCTCGGGCAAGTAACATACCGATGACAAAGGGAACAACGTATGTTGTTGTGCGGTTTGACCGATAAAGATCTTCGTAGAATATGTAGGAGCCAATATGAGCATCCAGGTTCCGCTATTGGTTATTGATCAGAGTTGTGTCTCGATCATGTCTACATAGTTCTTGAACCCATAGGGTCCGCACGCTTAACGTTCGATGACGATTTGTATTAAAGAGTTATGTGTTTTTGATGACCGAAGTTTGTTTGGAGTCCTGGATGAGATCACGGACATGACGAGGACTCTCGAAATGGTCGAGACATAAAGATTGATATATTGGACGAAGGTATTTGGATACCGGAAATGGTTGGGACGTTTGGGATATTTATCAGGGAACCGGGAGGTTACTGCCCCCCCGGGGGGAATTAGTGGGCCTTCATGGGCCTTGGTGGAAAGGAGAGGAGGGCCCCAAGGGTGGCCGCCCCCCCATGGCAAGTCCGAATTGGACTAGGGAGGGGGCGGCGCCCCCCTCTTTCCTTCTCCCTCTCCTCCTCCTTCCCTCTCTCCCCCTCTTGGAAAAAGGAAGGGGAGTCCAACTAGGATAGGGAATCCTAGTTGGACTCCCCCTATGGCGCGCCCCTCCTGGCTGCCGGCCTCCTCCTCTCCCTCCTTTATATACGTGGCCAAGGGGGCACCCCAAAGAATAATAGGCAATCTCTTAGCCGTGT
>NC_041383.1:500346441-500366696 GCF_002162155.2 Triticum dicoccoides
CCACAGTTTAACACCTCGGTCATATCGTCGTAGTGCTTAGGAGAAGCCATGCGCCGGTAACATCATCATCACCGCCGCCATGCCTTCGTGCTGACGGAACTCTCCCTCGTCCTCAACTGGATCAAGAGCACAAGGGACGTCATTGAGCTGAACGTTTGCTGAACACGGAGGTGCCGTATGTTCGCTACTTGGACCGGTTGGATTGTGAAGACATTCGACTACATCAACCACGTTACTAAACGCTTCCGCTTTCGGTCTACGAGGGTACATGGACACACTCTCCTGTCTCATTGCTATGCATCTCCTAGATAGATCTTGCGTGATTGTAGGATTTTTTTTTGAATTACTACGTTCCCCAACAATGGCATCTGAGCCAGGTCTATGCGTAGATGATATATGCACGAGTAGAACACAAAGAGTTGTGTGCGATAATAGTCATACTGCTTACCACCAATGTCTTACTTTGATTCAGCTGTATTGTTGGATGAAGCGGCCCAGACCGACATTACATGACCGCATTCATGAGACTGGTTCTACCGATGTTCTTTGCACACAGGTGGCTGGCGGGTGTCTATTTCTCCAAATTTAGTTCAATCGAGTTTGACTATGGCCGGTCCTTGTTGAAGGTTAAAATAGCACACTTGACGAAAAATTGTCGTGGTTTTGATGCGTAGGTAAGAACGGTTCTTGCTAGAAGCCCATAGCAGCCACGTAAAACTTGGGACAACAAAGTAGAGGACGTCTAACTTGTTTTTGCAGGGCTTGTTGTGATGTGATATGGTCAAGACATGATGTGATATAAATTGGTGTATGAGATGATCATGTTTTGTAACAGAGTTATCGGCAACTGGCAGGAGCCATATGGTTGTCGCTTTATTGTATGAAATGCAATCGCCATGTAATTGCTTTACTTTATCACTAAGTGGTAGCGATAGTCGTAGTAGCAATAGTTGGCGAGACGACAACGATGATACGATGGAGATCAAGGTGTCAAGCCGGTGACGATGGCGATCATGACGATGCTTCGATGATGGAGGTCATGAGCACAAGATGATGATGGCCATATCATGTCACATATTTTGCTTGCAATGTGATGTTTATCTTTTATGCATCTTATTTTGCTTAGTACGGCGGTAGCATTATAAGATGATCCCTTACTAAATTTCAAGGTATAAGTGTTCTCCCTGAGTATGCACCGTTGCTACAGTTCGTCGTGCCGAGACACCACGTGATGATCGGGTGTGATAAGCTCTACGTTCACATACAACGGGTGCAAGCCAGTTTTGCACGTGCTGAATACTCGGGTTAAACTTGACGAGCCTAGCATATGCAGATATGGCCTCAGAACACTGAGACTGAAAGGTCGAACATGAATCATATAGTAGATATGATCAACATAGTGATGTTCACCATTGAAAACTATTCCATCTCACGTGATGATCGAACATGGTTTAGTTGATTTGGATCACGTGATCATTTAGATGACTAGAGGGATGTCTATCTAAGTGGGAGTTCTTAAGTAATATGATTAATTGAACTTTAATTTATCATGAACTTAGTCCTGATAGTTTTTGCATGTCTATGTTATTGTAGATCAATGGCCCGTGCTACCGTTCCCTTGAGTTTTATTGCGTTCCTAGAGAAAGCTAAGTAGAAAGATGGTGGTAGCAATTACACAGACTGGGTCCGTAACTTGAAGATTATCCTCATTGCTGCACGGAAGAATTACGTCCTGGAAGCACTGTAGGTGCAAGGCCTGCTGTAGGAGAAACTGTGGACGTTATGAACGTCTAGCAGAGCAAAGATGATGACTACTTGATAGTTCAATGTACCATGCTTTACGGCTTAGAATCGGGACTTCAAAGACGTTTTGAATGTCATGGAGCATCTGAGATGTTCCAAGAGTTGAAGTTAATATTTCAAGCAAATGCCCGAGTTGAGAGATATGAAGTCTCCAACAAGTTCTATAGCTGCAAGATGGAGGAGAACAGTTCTGTCAGGTAACATATACTCAAAATGTTTGGGTACCATTGTTGGGAAACGTAGTAATTCAAAAATATTTCCTATGATCACGCAAGATCTATCTAGGAGATGCATAGCAATGAGACGAGAGAGTGTGTCCACGTACCCTCGTAGGAAAGCGGAAGCGTTTAGTAATGCAGTTGATGTAGTCGAACGTCTTCACGATCCAACCGATCCAAGTACCGAACGTACGGCACCTCCGTGTTCAGCACACGTTCATCACGATGACGTCCCTCATGCTCTTGATCCAGTTGAGGACGAGGGAGAGTTCCGTCAGCACGACGGCATTGCGACAGTGATGATGATGTTACCGGCGCATGGCTTTGCCTAAGCACTACGACGATATGACTGAGGTGTTAAACTGTGGAGGGGGCACCGCACACGGCTAAGAGATTGTTTGTTGTGCTTTGGGGCGCCCCTTGGCCACGTATATAAAGGAGGGAGAGGAGAAGGCCGGTGGCCAGGAGGGGCGCGCCATAGGGGGAGTCCAACTAGGATTCCCAATCCTAGTTGGAGTCCCCTTTCTTTTCCAAGAGGGGGAGAGAGGGAAGGAGGACGGGGGAAGGAAAGAGGGGGGGGGCGCCGCCCCCTCCCTAGTCCAATTTGGACTTGCCATGGGGGGGGGCACCCTGTCGGCCCTCCTCTCCTTTTCACTAAGGCCCATGAAGGCCCACACTTCCCCAGGGGGTTCCGGTAACCTCCCGGTACTCCGAACAATGTATGAACCCTTCCGAAACCTTTCCAGTGTCCGAATATAACCTTCCAATATATCAATCTTTATGTCTCAACCATTTCAAGACTCCTTGTCATGTCCGTGGTCTCATCCGAGACTCCGAACAAACTTCGGTCATCAAATCACATAACTCATAATACAAATCGTCATCGAACGTTAAGCATGCGGACCCTACAGGTTCGAGAACTATGTAGACATGATCGAGACACATCTCCGATAAATAACCAATAGCGGAACATGGATGCTCATATTGGCTCCTACATATTCTACGAAGATCTTTATCGGTCAAACCGCACAACAACATACGTTGTTCCCTTTGTCATCTGTATGCTACTTGCCCAAGATTTGATCGTCGGTATCATAATACCTAGTTCAATCTCGTTACCGGCAAGTCTCTTTACTCGTTCCATAATGCTTCATCCCGTAACTAACTCATTAGTCACATTGCTTGCAAGGCTTATAGTGATGAGCACTACCGAGAGGGCCCAGAGATACCTCTCCGATACACAGAGTGACAAATCCTAATCTTGATCTATGCCAACCGAACTAACACCTTCGAGACACCTGTAGAGCATCTTTATAATCACCCAGTTACGTTGTGACGTTTGATAGCACACAAGGTGTTCCTCCGGTATTCGGGAGTTGCATAATCTCATAGTCAGAGGAACATGTATAAGTCATGAAGAAAGCAGTAGCAATAAAACTGTAACGATCATAACGCTAAGCTAACGGATGGGTCTTGTCCATCACATCATTCTCTAATGATGTGATCTCATTTATCAAATGACAACACATGTACATGGTTAGGAAACATAACCATCTTTGATTAACGAGCTAGTCAAGTACATGCATCCAGAAGAATGTTGCTGCTCTTGAGATTCTTGTGAAGTTGTGAGGGCCAGTGTAGTTGTGCAAGTAGTTAAGTCCGCCTTCCACATCCAGCATGACACGCACCTCACTGTCGTGGATGTGCAGTCACTCGCTGAGCGCGCCATTCTTGGTGAACTTGAACACCACTCGGTGCTCGCCTCGACGGCAGCACCCACGTCGCCAGGCACGCCCTTCATGGTCATCATGTTCATGATCAGCGGGCATGCGGCCAACTCGATCCAGTTCATGCTGCGATGGATGGTAAAGTACAGGGGTTTTCCAAGCATGACACCGTGAAGATGGATGGCGACACGAAGGTGTTGTGTTTCCTGCATGTCACGATGGGTCTCTGCCTCGACAAGGACCATTGTTTACGAGCTTGTGCTAGGGGGCGCATCTCCATGGCTGAAGGGGGAGGAAACAAGCGTCGACGCCAGATTCTCGGTCCGCTGGGTATGTCCACTTGAGACATGGGGCTGGATATGTGGAATGCCTGGCTCCCTTCTCTCCACTCCACACTCACGCAAGGTTTGCCCCTAGTTTGATCCAGACCTTTTTGGCGATTCATTTTGTTAATGACCTTGTGAATTAAACAGGAAATGCTACAGAATAAGTGGGACATGTGAATTCAACTTTTGGCAATTTGCTCAGAAAAAAAAGATATGTTTATCACGCATGTCTTGCTAGGCAGCCAGACCAAGATTTCAGAGAAAAGTACAAAAATAAACCTATGAGCATGATAAAAGCATCCATGGATATACAGGAGGTATGAACATGACAATCAAGCAAGGCCAAGATGGTGATATATGCATGGGTGGGTGTTGGCTTGTTGATCTCCCATCAGTTGGGAATGATAAATGGCGAAGGCTTTTATGCAAGTTGTATCCTTACATCAGTAGGTATGTAAATATCGTGATCATTTGTTGTCCCTTTCTACTGTTCTGAATGAAAAGTATTGATTTATCTCAAATTCAGATTTTTTTGGAAAAATTGGAACGGCGTCGATTGGCATTATTCAGGTTTGTGACACTACTTTCCATAAAAGATGGAATGATATCGATTAACATTATTTAGGTTTGTGATACAATATTTTGTTGAGCACTATAAGATTTTGTTTGTAACCATGATCATTTGGGATTCACATTACATTATATGGCGCCATCCTCATGGATAGGAGTGGAAGAAAGATTCTTCTAATGGTATAAGATGACACATTGCTGAGCTGACACATACAAAGACAACATATTAGGTATGATTTTGTTTTGAGAATCTTTTGTTACACATGTCTACACATCTGGAACATTCCTGAGCTTCCTTTTGACATGAACATCACTCTACCTATAGGTAACACCACATTGCGGAACCTTAGAAATAGAAAAGTCTTATAGTAGGCTGGCAGGCTATCATAAGTTAATGTTAAGAAGAAAAATTGTGGCAAGGAAACTCATTACGTTTGCTATTTGTGTATTTAACCTAAATGCCAAAGGACACATCTAGGGAGCAACTGAGTGCTCGGTAGCCATCCCTGGCAACCAGCCAGATTTGGTAAGTTTTTTTCCCGCCGTACAAAAAAGGAAGGACAGGGCCCCAGCACGCGTTTGATCGCCCACGTGCGTTGGTTGCCGCGACTGGAGGCTGACCTGGTCCCTCCCAGCTGTTTTATCCCCACCTCCCCCTCTCTCAATCACGTGCTTCCTCCCCCACGTGACCTGACCCCTTCATCCTTCTCTCCTGCCTGTCCCTCCCCCTCTCTCAATCACGTGCTTCCTCCCCCACATGACCTGACCCCTTCATCCTTCTCTCCCGCCTGTCCCTCCCCCTCTCTCTTCTTCTTTTCCTCCAAGGAAAGCTATGAGGATCAAAATTGCCATGGATCTGAACCATTAGAGCTTGGAGATCTGCTTCCAGAAGCAGCACTAAACTCAAAAAAGAGCTGCTATGATCTAGGAGAGGAAGGAGGTACGTTTTCCCCATGTTCTTCTTGAAGGTGGTTCTCCCCCTACCATGTTGTCCAAAGATGAGCCTTCTCTAGTAACTATGTTGTGCAAAAAGATAGGTAAACAGATTAGGGAACATATTAGCCTTCTCTGGAAATTGTCATGAGTAGGCACAAAGTAGTCCAGATCGTAAGCAAAAATATCGTCATGATTAGGCAAAAACAGTTCATAGTGTAGGCAACTGTTGGCTGTTTCTTAATGTTATGGATATATTTGTAGCAACTGTTGTCAAAATTTAAGGCAACTTAGCTGTACAAAAATAGTAAGATTTCTGGCTACTGGCATCTCTGTTATGATCATAACAATGGCAGGTGGTGAGACACATCTCTGTAAGCAACTGTTGTCAAAATTGTAGGCGACTAAATGTGTCAGAACAAGAAATTTACCCTTAGCAATAGAAACTACTATATGCGTGTTGGGCAACCATATGTTCGTGGTAGACAAAAGTAGTGTGGCTGGTAAGTAACTGTTTCTTGATTGTCTATACTATGATTTATTAAAGTCTGTACCAACTGTTATGAAAACTTGTAGGTAACTAAGTATGTTGTGTGCATATATAAGATGGTTTTTCAACTACGGACAACGATTCGAAATTGCTATGAAAAGAATTGTGAATACATTACCATTGAGCTTGTGGTGGATTTCTGATAAGTTCATCCTATGTACCACCTTGTGCACTGCCAACACACCACACCAAAAAACCTACAAAATAATAATAAAAATGGGAACAAAAAAGAGGTAAATGCCTGGGGCGTTTGTGCTCGTGACAAAAAACTGTGATGAAGCAACACCATTTCAAAGCAGTTCTGACACATAATTTGACAAAAATAACACACATGTCTTTCAGGACTACTACTACTACTGCAATGTTTCAACATTTTCCAATCCTTGTGAAATTTAAAATAAAGGGAACAAGTTGCCTAACATCTGGTTGGCAAGTTCCCTAAGCAAAGAGACTTAGTTGCCTAACATCTGGCTGGCAAGTTGCCTAGGTAAAAAGAGAATAAGTTGCCTAACATCTGCTTGATAGAAAACACAACCCCAGGAACTGCACAAAAAACAACTATTGTGTATGTGGTGCACAATTATGAGTTCATCTTTGGCGAGAGTAAATATGCATGGTAAGCAACTATTTTCTGCTTGTCCAAGCTTAGGCAAAGTTGATGTGTTTTTTCTGCAACTATAAACGGGTATTGGAAAATGCTATGAATAAAAATTGTGATAACATTACCTTGAGCTTGTGTTTGATTTCGGCCAAGTTCAGCCCAGGTGTCGGATCATGCTGCTTCAACCAACCACCTCTAGTAGCCTGAAAAATGAATAAAAAGGGGAAAAAAGAGGCAAAAACCATGGCATTCTTATGCTCATGACAATGGCAACATCTGGGATGAACCATTGCAAGTAGAAAAACAATACTGGTGCATAATTTGGAAAAAAGGCAGACACCAAGTCTTTCAGTACTGGTACTACTACAAATCTTTCAACATTTTTCCAAAAGTACATTTGTAAACTAAAAAAAGCACTAGAATTGTCATGTCATTTGCTTCTGATAACACCTCGACTCCATGAGAAGAAAAGAGTACACCACATCATTTGTTGTTCTTTTCCCCTAACCCTGATTTCTCCACCTGAAAAAAACAAAAAACACATGGCAGTTATTTGTTATGATAGATTCTGTTGTATTGATTGGTGTGTACGACTATGAAAAGTATACATTGTGTGTTGATTGGTTTTGTTGCCTAATTGTTGATGTATTATTCCTACATATGAGTCCAGTAGTTGCTTCTCTCTTCTAACTTGTGTGTTTATTTGATTTTTTTTCAATTATGCAGGAGATGATTGAACTTAATGAATTGCCAGATGACCTTAATTATGACTTGCCACCAAATGTTGGAGTGGACAACGTTGAACCCATGTACTGCACACAACCTTCTGCGCAAAGGGCCCCGCCACTGAACAATGTCAATGAGTTTGTGGCTAAATCTCCAAACACTCCTATCGCACAGAATGTTGCCGACTCTGGAATGCAAGCAATGCCCACAGAAGAGCACACACTTCATGACACAGACACTTTGGGAGCAACGGGGGGGGGGGACTGCTGCGCGCGAGGGTGCAGGGGGAGATGCTGATAACGATGATGAAGCATGGTGTCAGCCAAAGGAACCTTCATTGGGTACAAGGTTTGACACTTTGCTAGGTGTAAGAGAACACTATAATGCTTATGCTTAGCATTTGGGTTTTTCAATCAAGATGAATACTTCCAGAAGGTCTACTATTACTGGCGAAATAGATAAGTACCACTTTGTTTGCAACAAGTTTCGGAAACCCAAGAACGATGACCACGATACTGTGACTGCACCTAACATTGAAATGCTAGAAGATCCTTGTGAAGATGGGAATGATGATGATGAGGAAGACAATGCCATTGTGTTTGCTGATGATGCTACTGAGAAAAATAAGAAATGGAAGAAAAGGAAAAGAGAAAAGATAATACAGACTGGGTGCAAAGCCATGATGATAGTAAAATTCATTGATGGTCATTGGGAAGTCACTTATTTCATTGCTGAGCATAACCATCCATTTATCGACAAACCTTCCTCGACTAAATATTTACGATCACACCAAAGCATCCCCCTAGAAGAGAAGTTGTTTCTAAAGAACCTTCATAACTGCAACTTAACTACAGATGAATGATGGTAGGAGGAAATAGTTTGATTGCCATGCAAAAAAAATAGAAAAAAGATTGGATTCGCTGTTTTATTGCTTCACATAAGGTAGGCAACCAAAAACAAAAGTAGTGCCAAAAAAACTAGTTACACAAGTTTCTCATTCTGGAGACAGACTAGTGTGGATGGTAGGCAACTATTGGCTGCTTATTGATGCTGTTGGCTGCTTATTGATGCTGTAAATTTCTTAAGATCTGTAGCAACTGTTGTTAAAAATGCAAAGCAATTAGGTGTCATTGAAGTAGATGTATTTCTTACAAGCATTCCTGTTTTTAGCAAAATAGTATGAGAGTTGTGTAGGCAACTCTTGTCACACATGCAATCAACTAAACAATGTGTGCTCTTTTGTATATCTCCTACCTTGCATCACTGTTTTTAGCAAAAAAAGTGAGTTAGGGTGCTAAGCAAAAATGTTGCAAAAAAATGGTTTCTAGTTGCCTACATCTGGTGTGAGTCATGCATTTGTTTTGCAGCTAATTCATTTCAAAAAGCGGTAAGTAGAGATTTAAAAATGCCTGTTGGTAGTTCTGAAAGCAGAAAGGCCTGAAAAATGCATGAAAAATTCAACTAAAAATACCTGAAAAAAGACTAGTGGTCTCCATCTTAGTGTGTGTTGTGCCATGTGGTTTAATTTGCATATCCTTTGCCTATTGCAAAGATTTAAGTCATTATAATTGCCTACTTGTTTTTCAGGCCGAATGATGCACATCATGTCGGATTTCTATGGCACGGAGCTGATTGTTCCTTATACTACCAAGCACATCACAAACCTAAAGTCAAGCTTGAATAGAAATGCAACTAAAGAAGGTGATATGATTGAGACGGTTGCCTACTTCAAAGATATACAGAAGACAGATCCAGAATTCTTCTACAAGGTCAAGTATGATGCAGAAGACAAGGTTGATAATATATTTTGGGTTGATGGACCAGCACGAAAAGCATAGAAAGAAGCGTATCACGATTGCATATGCTTTGACACAACATACATGACTAACATGTACAACATGCCATTTGCTCCATTCATTGGGATAAATCGTCATGGCCAGACGTTCATGTTGGGGTGTGGCTTTGTTAGGCAGGAGTTAGAGACAAGTTTTGATTGGTTATTTGGTACATTCCTTGAAGCAATGGATGGTCTAGCACCATTCAACATAATCACTGACCAAGATTGGGTGATGGCAGAATCAATTAAAAACATCTTCCCTAATACTGTGCATCATCGATGTCGGTGGCACATAATGAAGAAGGCTCAAGAAAAACTTGCTGGCTTAGTGGGAAGGAATCCAGGGTTGTCAAAAGATTTCAATGATTGTGTTGACTTTAGCTTCACTCCAGAAGAATTTGAGACAAAATGGGCAGCTTTGAAGGATAAGTGGTTGTTTATTGCTGGAACCCACTTTGATAAGTTGTATGAGTATCGGGCAACATGGGTGTCGTGTTACTTCAAGCACCGGTTTTTCCCTTTCTTGCAGTCTACCCAGCGCAGTGAAGGATTCAATGCAGTTCTTAAGCGTTATGTGAACCCGCACAACTCTGTGTTGAACTTTATTAAGCAATATGAGAAAATCCAGACACATGTGCTTGTTCGTGAGGGTGGAAATGACTACAGGACAGACCACTTGGAGGTTGAGTTGTGGTCTGACTTCCCAATCGAGAAACAAGCCTATGATGCATACACTAGGGACATTTACCAGAAATTCCGGGACGAGTTTGAACTGATTGGGAAATACAATGTGTGTTCCCATGGTGGTAGTGTGTTTGAGCTTTATCCAAATAGAGAAGGATGGGTTGCTAATTATGGTTCTATATATAAGCTATTATGTGACAGCAGAAGTCGAAGCTGGGGACTACAAGTGTGACTGCTGCAAGATGTCCAAGGATGGAATGTTGTGTTGTCATATTTTGAAAAAATTTACACACATTGGTGTCGATGAAATTCCTGCCCAATACATATTGAGGATGTGGAAACAACAAGCAATACCAGGTGCAACACCTTCTATTGAGGCAGAACCTGATGAGATGCCGGAGCAGTCAAAGAAGCAAGTCCGTCATGCAAACTTGTCAATGGATTTTGCTAGTCTACTCGAGTTGCTTATGTGTCAGATGCCCAAACAGCAATATTGAAGAAGCACATGAGGGAGACACGGAGAGAGCTTAATCATTTCAACAAGACCAAGAAAAAAACAAAAGTTGGCTGCTCCGCCCATGGCTGGCCCTGCGCCACCTGAAAGTGGTGCTACGGCGCACCCTGGTCCCCGAACAGCAACTACCACTGGTCCTATGGCACCAAATTCAGGTGCTCAAACAACAACAGGCTCAAGTTGGTCTACGCCAATTGTAGGAGTTCCTAAGGATCCACCTAAATCAACAAGCGTGCAAAAAGTAAGAGGTTGCAATCAGCACTGGAGTTGCATCCAAAGAGGAAGAACAAATGCTCCTTTTGTAATTCAGTTCTACACAATGTTGCAAATTGCCCTGGCTGCTTGGTTTGAAGAAGAAAAACAGAGGACGGCATCTAGATTCGGTGGGAGGCAATTTAGATCTAGGTGTCAGAAAATTTAAGCTTGGGTGTCAGACAACTCTTGTGTCGTATGACATGTAATAATTATTTTTTGTGACCTTTGAAATATTTCCTATCTGGGTGTTTGGGGCTTTGCTTCTTTCATTTAATGTTTGTTTTTTCGAGACAAAGAAGTTGCATGTGTAAAAAAAAATAAAAGAATATACTACATAATATCTTATTATTGCTAAAGAAAATATGCTGCTGTTTGATTGGCAAGTTATGTACCAAAAAATGTGGGCAAAAAATGGTTGATAATTTATATAAGCTGCTGTGACAAACCTCCACCAAGTCAAAGCTTCAAAATATGCTGCCATGGTGCTTTGTTGGCTACTGTATTAATTAAAGCACTTGTGTTATTCTTCCTGATGTTGGGGATGTGTTTCGGACTGAAGTTTGGCAAATTGCTCGCTTCCCAAATACTAGCTATTGTCGAAGCGAAAATGCCACAATCATAGCTTGCAAGCAAAATAGGCAGAAACATGGGTGTGAAGTTGTGACCATTTTACCAAAAGCATATATAAAAGGACAGTGCAAGGATGAAAGGAACTCACTCGTTATCCTGCTTTGGAACATCAATTTCCTTCAAGCCAAAACTGTCCAAGCTTACATGTGATTCACGATAGTACTGGTCCCACAATGAACGCACTGTTGCAGCAATCAATCTAGCATTGTCGTTAAAAGTTTTGCTCTTTGCCAGGTACTCCATGAATCAAAAACCTCGAACCCGCGGTCCCTAATATTGACATTGAAAAGCTAGTAGTGGTTTGCTGATACAAGATTTGCACTATCTAGATTCTCTAGAATAGGGAACATGATGTGTATGATGAGTGTGTGGTAAAAGAAGAAAGAGCAAGTCAGTAAAAAATTTGCTACATATATGCCAATGCAAAAAAGAAAAAAGATTGTACTTGCTACTGACCATATCCTTCCGATCCAAATGATTTGATTTGTTGAATCTGGCAGTTATCTCTTGAGTGTTCCAAATCATTTGCTGGAGCCTTATCTGCCATAATTATGAAGAGGAAATAAAAAATGCAAAAATATTGTGTATCACACCTCCTATTTTGAGTAATCACTACAAAAAAATACACTTCCGTGATGATACGTGTTTGTTACAGTAGGTCGTGTTTTTTGTCATGCATGTACATCCATGACAAATTTATGACAGAATCAAGATAGTCATACCTGTGCTGTCGTAGAAGTGTTCCATGACATTACCAAAATTATCATCACGGAAGTGTCCACTTCCATGACGATAAATCGCGCGTCACAGAAGTGCTTTCGTCAAGGGTGACTGACACGTGGCATCCACCGTAACGGAACGTCGTTAAGCTATAGGGTCGGATTTTGGATCCGATAACCCGTTAACAGCCCCGGCCAATGGGAAATTTCCACGTGTAAAATCATCACCGGCTGGAGGAAACACGTGTCGGCTCATCATTGGGATAGATGTCATCCACTCATTGGACAGAAGGCGCCTATGATACGTCAACACGTGGCACGGCCCATCAAATTTAAATGGGCCGGCCCAACTAAAGGCCCACAAGATTTTGCGGACCATAATGGGCCAGCCCAGTTAAAGGCCCATGAGATTTTGCGGACTATAATGGGCTGGCCCAGCTAAAGGCCCACAAGATTTCGCGGGCCCTATTATGCCGGCCCAGTAAAGGCCCACAAGATTTTTGTGTGCCATAATGGGTCGGCCTAGGTAAAGGCCCACAAAATTCTTGCGGATCATAATGGGCCAGCCCAGCTAAAGGCCCACGAGATTTCGCTGACATTAATGGGCTGGCCCAGCTGTAGGCCCACAAGATTTTGAGGACCATAGTAGGCCGGCCCATTAACTAGCTGCCATGTTTTGGGCCAAATGCCGGCCCATATTTGATCCGCTCCATTAATGGCCTGCCACGTTCCGGGCCTAATAATGGCCCATATAAGATCCGACCCGTTAAAAGCCTCCCACTTTCTGGGCCAAATCATGGCCCAGATCAGGTCCGGCCCTTTAAGAAGCTTTGGGCTCAATTGTGGCCCATATCAGATTCGGCCCGTTGACTAGACGCTATGCTTTTGGGCCCACTTGCTAAAGGCCCATTTAGTAATTCGGCCTGATATTAGTTTCTGCCTGTTAAGGGACGATTTAACATTTCGGCCCTATATTAATTTCGGCCTGTTAAAAGCCCGTCATATAGTTGGGCCTAACTACGGCCCGGTTTGCATCCGGCCTGCTCGTAGCCGATATCTGATTGGGCCAAACAAGGACCGAGAAAACTTTGGCCTGTTAAAAGCCCGTGAATTGATTCGCACAATCATGGGCCGGGGTCCATTTCGGGCTGCTGCTGGCCCGTGAGCTATTCGGCATGTTTCAGGTCCAGCCTACTTCTCAGCCTCCTAAAAGGCCATTGAGTTTTCTTGCGAAAAGAGGGCCGGGGGTTACTCGGCCTATTAAAGGCCCGAATCTACTAGTGGGCCAGTTTGACAGGTCCCATGATACGGATCATACATCGTGATTGCATGACGGCCCGATTATGTACCGTAATTTTACGGTTTGGCCGGTTTACTGCGAAGACAGGATATATATACAGTAAAATAACTGCAGCATCGTGAATAAGAAAAAACCTAGACTATACAATAAAGAAATTATGACATATTACATCCACTGGGCATCAAAGTTTGCCACTATGATAATAAAGCACAAGCAGACAGTAGATTATATACACTAGGCATCAAAGACCGCCACCAGTGCAAATAAACACGCCGATAAAATAATATACAAAACCGACAGCACTTCAATAGAGTTCAAGAAAGGTTAGCCCTGTTGGGGAGCTGCAGCGCAAGCAGCTGAGCAAGATGATGAGACTGCTCTTGTTCAACACTTATATCTTCCTCACTCTGAAAGATAAACAAGTAGACTGATGACATGTTTTGCACATAAAAGTATCAGTGCTGACAATTCATCACATTTCTTACCAACGAATAAAGTGACACAGTTTAAAATTGCATTAACACAATATGGTATTGTTCAGGTCAAGACATGGCAGGAAATGACATTGTGAAGAAGTTGGCAGCTTCACGACACAACTGGATTACAGATCAAGAACTCATAAGTATCAATGGTTAGTGTGCTGTCAATTTATCCCATTTCAGATTGGCAAATAAAGAGACGGTTTAAATAATACTCCCTCAATCCGGAATTACTTGTCATCAAAATGGATGTGCCTAGAACTAAAATACATCTAGATACATCCATTTCAATGACAAGTATTTTCAGACGGAGGGAGTAGTAGAATGTTTTTTTTGCGGGTGATATGACATTGTTCATAGTTAAGACATTGCAGAATATGACATTGTGCTGTAGTGGGTAGGTTCACCACACCACTGGATTACGGATGAAGAACAGAAGCATACATGCAGTGCAAAAGAAGATCACTTGCTCTGTATAGTTTAATTTACATGATATGAAGAAGGAACTTGGTTGTACAACTGAAAACTTAAATTGAGAAGGACAAACTTTTGTTTATGAACTACATAATAAACTTTAAACATGCAATTTGATGCAAACACCAAAAATAAACAGCTTTTGCAGTCATGCCTAACCAAATATACACAACAAAGTTTGAAGGCTTGAGAAGGACGAACTTACATTACTGGTGAAGACAGGCTCTATAAAGCCCTTGTCCATGCTGATGGGGGGGGGGGGCAATTCAAGAAGTTTAGCACAGAATGTTTTTCATAAGCATTGCCTTTATTCTACATTTTGTTAAGAGTAAATATAGATGTGATAATATACGAAAAAATGGAGAATATTTAAGATAAGATGAAGACTGATGCTACATAACCAAGTAGCTATAAATGTATGTGCAGCAATACAGGCAAAAGGCACAGCCAAGAGCAATGCACAACTAAACTTCTTCAGTACCAACCTTATGGTAAGAGTAAATATAGATCTGATGTGTAGAAAATGGAGGGCAAAGGAAAATAAGCTGCAGAGTGATGGTACATGAACAACTACCTGTCAATATAAGTACACTGATAAAGGACATCATGTACTTACAAGAACAATGCAGAGCTAAAAAAATTCATTGGCATTGGATATATTCTACACTAATGTAACCGTTCATACAGATCAGATAATTTGGAGCGAACAATTGATAAGCAAGCTATCATGCATACTGCTGTCACATAATGAACTAGGTATGTATGCAAGTACAGTGATACAGGACAACAGGTACAAACAAGAGCAAAGCAGCGGGCAACATATTTGCGATATCCTGTCGTTCTTTTCAAACCGGAATTCTTCTTCGAGCAGATTTCTTGCAAAAAAGATCCGTAAGGCACATGCGGAAAAGTAGAAGTTCAAATTGTCATGTGATTTCATAGACAGTACCTCATCCTGGGAACGATACCAGTGCATAACAAGGTTTTTCCATTCAATGACTTCTAAATTTAGCACAGGAGACTTCACCGAAATTCGTTTATAGACTTGCCATTAAAGTGTGATTTCCTCAGGTAACACCGATACTGCTACAATGCTTCCTTGAAAAGCACAAGCAAGCTTTGCTCGTCATGACTATCCAGATTGACCCTCACCTAGTTACAACAATGTAATGTAAATCATTGATGTGTTCGATTAGCAGAAAACAGGAAAATAATAACCATGAATAATAGCACTTACACGTAAGTTGGACAGGAAGATGTGAAAATGGTGTTTGTCTTCACTATAATCTTCCCATGATGGGAATATATGCACGTAGTCCCTAACAACATTGAAAACATTGTCTTTTAAACTGGGAATAAATGGAATGGGGTTCCAATCTGCAGGAATTGGCCGTCTCTGCAGTTGGGATAGGTCTTCGGCCGGTGGACTTGCTGTACTTTTTGCTGGAGTGGGATTTTTCTGTGGTACGGCTGGTGCTATGGCAAATGAAATCGGTATACCTTTTGCTGGAGTCTAGGTCTTGTGTGGTGGGGCTAGTGGTGTGGCCAGTGAAGTATGGGTACAGTCTGCTGGAGTCGGTCCTATGTTTTGTGTCACTGGTTGTATAACCAATATAAGTGGGGCGTTGTCTGATTTCTCCGGCACCACCACGTTTTTTCAAGGACTTTGCTGGTGCTCCTTCAGGTTCGGCAATCACCCTCTTCCTTTTTGATGTCTGATGCACAAGAACAACATTTGAGTGGAAAAACATGGTATGACGACAGATAGAATATGTATTGATAATGGATGGGCATGGCATCTCGAGTTATATGATGAGTAAACTAAGCAGATGGTGGTGCAACAAAGTAGAAGAAATGCAAGACAACATATGCAAGATACGCATAATCAATAAAACCTTGCCAAATTAGAACAGGCACCTTGATGGGTGAACAGGACAGGCCATCTGCCCTTGACTCCTCGAGGTTAGAATAGTCATTAGGATGATATTATGAACAAGAATCAACAGGTGGGGAGCATACGAGTTTCATTGCTTCCAGAATGGCACTCAATGCCTTGGTGCCAATTTTGTAAGTCATTGCAGTGTTCCACAATATTCTTATGATGTGTGGATTCTGATATTCACTGTAATTGCGTATAATATCTGAGAACCATGAAAACATAAATAGTTGTGAGATTATCTTTGTAATGTAGATGATATTCTAATATAGGGGCGCCCCTGTAAACACTTATGTGCTATCACTGGATTCTGATGAGAGAGCTCATGGGTGTTGTAATATCGTGTGTGCATTTATATAATCTGGCACAAGTACACAAAAAATAGGCTCCAGAAGTAAGGATAGCTGGCAGATGATAGGTTCATAATATACTGTATACAGAGTTTATTGCCAAACCATGATAACAAGAGCACACAGCAACTAGGCAGATCATAGTGTACATAAAAGGGGTACACCAAAACCACAATATATAAATCGGGAAAGTGGATCTGGCTTGAAAATACGGTGTTGTATTGCCGCTAGTAATTGAAAGCCTATCGATCACGTACAGGCCAGCACTATCGAACATGGTAAAGAAGAGCAAGCCGATTTTGGATAATAAAATGTTGGTTGCGCAGTGCCCACACAAGATGAACCAGAGCGCATTAATAATGCAACTCCCAGCTGTCTCTCGACCATTTCAGGCGGTTGGATGAAGATCCTACGTCTCCTAACCCTTCTTCTTCCTCGTCTCTTAATTCTTCCCATACAGAACATCGCACGAGCCGCCGGCCGGACCACCGGCCCCCACCGCCTGTGTTCCTCCGCCACCCCCACCCCCCACCCGCGTTGAGTTTTCTTCGTTCGGCGAGGCCCCACAACCACCCGAGCCCCTTGGATCGCACCGGCGAACTCCGGCGAGCTCTGAAAAATCGACTGGCCCAATTTTGAAATTTAGTCTACTGTGATTTAACTAGTGTGGAATATAAAAGGGGAAAACCATAAGCGTTGGGAGTATAGTGTTGAGCGTGCCATGGCGGATCTAAAGGTGCAAACCGGACAAAGGCAACTTCGCAACCAAGACAAGAAATCAGAGTAAAGCAGTGGTGATCTATTTTCTTGCTGCGATAAATATGTTGAGCAGATACGTAAGAGTACCGCCTCTGGTGCGGCGCCATGTACGCATCTGCTGAGAATTTGACGGTGCTGCGGTAGCGATGGCTGTTGGCAGCGTGGAAGTAGATCTAGGAGGGTAGACGGTGGCGGTGGGGCGCGGTGGATGAGATGGTCGTAGGAGTGGCGCCGGCAAGGTGGACAACGGCGGGGATGAAGCGAGAGGATGGGATGCAAGGATCCCGGTCCGAAGGAGTGGATGAGAGAGGTCGATCTCTTGTAATGGACGGCGGCGTCGGGGTATCAGCTCCGGCATGGTGGAGGAGGACGGCGGTGGATGGGGGGGCGGACGGCGGTGGACGGAGGAGGGTGGGGTGGAGAGGGTGTTTTGGCGCCCACGGAGTACGAATGGGGAAAAGGGAGGTAGAGAGGAAGGGGGGAACCATGTATTCAGGGCGCGCTTGTCACAAATGCGAGGAAATTTACAAACTTAGCCCCCGTTTCAAATTTCTACTACATCATAGCAACATTAGTCGGTTGGGGATAGGACGGTAATCTCGCATACACCGAATATTTGCCGATGGGAGTTTGTTTTTGGCGCCCATCGTGTATGAATATGAATCGGGGAGGGAGTCGATTTCGGCCGAGGGCACACTGTGTTTTGGCGCCCACCATGTATGAATCCGGGTGAGAGGCGGTTACGTCACGTTTGGGTGAAATTACAAACCTACCCCCATCGAAACCTATAGAAATCCAGCAGATAGGCTTTGCGTGGCAGGGATAGGCAGTAGTGATTAACATCTCGCAGATTTTGGTTTTGGGCGGTTACTGCGACTTTCCCCGCTTTGTTCAAATTTTGCACAGTGCACATTTACCGTGCCAACTCAATTCGAATCCCGTTTGTATTCTACTTTTGTTCGGGCGGGATCCATTTTCAATTGGAATTACATTCTATATACATCATTTTTTATATATACTTTCAAAAGCACAACACCATTTATACATAAATATGGTTTACAAATGGCATGATCTCAGATTCATAAGGTTGTATCCATCAATTTGGATTTTCAAATATTTGAAACCACTTTATGTTGAAATCCAATGTATGCATTCCTCGCTAACTGTCTCCAATTAATGTGTGTTTCATGCGGGGGTTTTTAACTTCTCAAACATGTATAATGTGTTTCACACACGCAACATATAGTGTAATCCTGTTTAGACATTAATTGCATATAAACCATGTATTGTTTGTAATTGAAGAATCTATGAATCACCAATATTGATAAACTATATAACATTACACATGTGCCCAAATTCAAATGAATATGCATGTTTGATACACCAATTTGCGTTATGATATTATCGATGTCGTGATCTCCAGTTCAAATATTTGAATCCCCTTTAATCCAGATATTCGTCTCATATAGCTATCACTCATGCTTATATAGGACTATCTTTCTAGACCTATACGCGTTCATCGTCTCTCAGGCATCTCTCGTGCTACCTGTATGTCGACAAGGATCTTTTATCTTTGTAACACACTAACGGTACTCTCTCCCTCGACCTTCATCACTCTATCTCTCTCTAAGTATATCTCGCTCCCTGCTATGTGTCTCTAGCTATGATTTTCCATGTGGAATCTCTTTCTCTCACACAAACACAAAACTTTGTCTCCTGGGGTCTCATTTCTCTCAACTATTCCCATGTGTGCCACTCGCACACCCCTCATACAGAGATGTCATTCGCTCCTTAGATATGAGAACCTATGACTCTTCCTCTTAAATATCTCTTTCTCACACACAAACACAAACTCTGTCTCCCAGGGTCTCATATTTCTCCATTGTTCTCTTGTATGTCGCTCAAACACACCCTATCTCCCTAGAGATATCTTGTGTTCCCTCATATGTCTCTCTAGATATCACTCTCGTTGTGAAATATCTTTCTCTCTTGCAGACACAAAACTTTGTCTCTCTGGATCTCATTTCTCTCTGATATCTGTTTGTATGTGACTCACATGCACCCTCTCTCTATCTCTCTCACACCCACACACATAACCCAGCCTTCTGATCCACTCGACTCCTATCTCTAACGCACACTAGCTAGCATCTTTATCTTTCTATTTATCTGTTTCTCCATCAACCTTCTTTCTCGCCCTCACTCTTGATTCCTATCACGCACACTACATATGTTTCTCTCTACATGCAGTCAAGTGCCCTCTCACACACATATATAACTTCACCCTTTGAACCACCCGACGGTCATCTCCAACACCCAAACTAACGGATGTCCCTCTAGCTAGCATCTCCATCTCTGTATCTATCTGTAGTTTCTCCGTCAACATTTCTTTCTCGCACGGAGTCTTGCTTCCTATCACCCACACTATATATGTCTCTCCATACATATGCATTTATAGGTTGATCTCTTTTGCACAATCGTTGCGCCTCACCCCCTCTGCTCGCCATAGATGCATGCTCCAGCCCACGCCACTATCTCTTAAAGACAAAAACATGCTCAATTGTCGGGCCTTCTTCCCTGCATTCTCACATGCATGCATATTGTCATACCGACCCGTCTCTCCCATGTCGTTGATCTTATGACTTATGTCTTCTTTCTTTTATCTCGTCATGCGCGCGCACACACACACACACATCCCACATATACATGTATATATACCTCTCACGCATGCACGTTCAAGGTCTCTATGTCTCCATACGTAGTTAATTACCCTCAATCCTAACGCCACATCAAATCGTTCTCCTCTTTGTGCACATAACTTCCGCCTGGATGGGCAAAACACACACTCACACTTAACAATCTCCTTC
>NC_041383.1:500367415-500398305 GCF_002162155.2 Triticum dicoccoides
CCCACACACACTTAGACTCCATCTCTCTCTCTCTCACACACACACAAACACACAAACTAAGACTCCATCTCTCTCTCCTCTCTCTCTCTCTCACACACACACACACCCCACACACACACACTAAGACTCCATCTCACACACACATGCTCTAGGCGGAGCATTTGTTCCTACCACCCTTCATCCAACCTTACCCGTATGATAAACAATCACCTTTATTTACTTGCATAACATGGACAAATTCCACTTTACTTTAGTAGTCAGCAAACTTATCATCTGTACCCTTATAAAAAACGAGTTGGCAATGATGGTGTGCCTGCCATCTTGTAATACAGACCATATGATCTATATCTGACGGATAGAAAGCAAACTATGATAATTTTCCAAAAGATACCCGCACCTCTCTCCACATCATTATCTCCCGCAACCTCATTGCTCAGCAATTAAAAAAGGAATAAGTCTTTGGAACAATCTAGCATGCATGGTGGCCGCCGCCTGCCGGCGCCATCCATCCCCATGCCCCCGCCCATTCCGACCACCAGTCACCACCACGCTCCACTCCTCCTCGCCTTATCTCTCATCTTTCATTTTTCGATGACATTCTAGAGATACCAGTTTTCCGATAAAATTCTCGAGATATCATTAGTTTTTACACATGGGATTACTCCTGCATGGGTCAATCACAACATGTGTTTTGTAAAAGAATGCATATTGATGTTCTGTGCAATGCACGAGAATCTTGCTTGTAATTATATAACTCAAATCACGAGCAGGAAGTGACATTTTTTTTGACACAACCACGTTAAAATGGCCACGTAAATCACGAGCAGGAAGGAGAAGGGAAGCGGGCTGTGGAGTAACATTTTTTACCACAATTTCTTAGGAAACTGAGTGCAATAATTGAGTAGTTTTGCAAACTACCATTACTACTACACCTGAAACGGTTCAAAACCTATACTCCCTTGCCAGCGCGTGCTTCCCGCATGAAACGGTCAGCGTCGCCCTGGAGCGTCAGTGCCACATTAATGCCCGACCAGAGTGGAGGCGACCTCTCACTGGCGCCGACTTTGAAGTGGTGCGACGACCGAGAGAGCGACGCTTCCTGGTGCACGCGACTGCTCCGCGTCGAGACTGGCCATAGGCCCTGTTTGGATCCATGGGTTAGAGTTAGTTTGAGCTAGTTGGGGCTCAAATAGCCCTAAAGTATCCAATCATGAGGGTTTAAATTGGAGCAAGTTGCACCGAACCCACCAAAAAAAAAACTATCCCACCCAAGAGGTGCTAACTGGAGATAGTTCTCATTGGGACCACTGAAAAATCACTTTTCTCTCTCCATGAAGTGCATTTATTGTCAATCTAACCCTGTCACCGAAACACCTCTTTGGCTACAGTTAGTTCAGGGTTAGTCATTAGTTAGTCTAACCTCTAGCTAAGTTAGAGTATCAAACAGGAGCAGTATAGGACATGCAAGTTGCTCAAAGCATACAGGCAAATTCGTACGTGAAGGGTTTTTTTCTTTTTGAAAATGGAACGTGAAAGGATTTTTTTTAGAATGCTCTTGGCATGTCGCTAACATGTGATAGTTAACCGACCTCAATAGACGGCAGAAACGCCAGCCCTCCGCACTTTGATAGAGACGAGGAGGGAGAAGTGATACAGGCTGCTGGATTACTAGAGATAGGTGTCGCACGGAAGCCAAGAAATATGGTGATAGCGTGGGTTAGCCATGTACTAGTATGATGTAACTACACTGGGCTGCCGTGTTTCGTATTCTTCCAGTCCACTGTGGGGATGATTGGTTAATTTTATATCGCTGAATAATATTAAATATTATGAGTGCAGACGCTCCACCACGAGGTTCCTTGCTCCTTCTCGGTCGTCCGGAATCTATGTTCTTCCACTCTATTTGTTTTACGTGAGCTTTGTTCATCCTTTTGCGAACACGCGAGACATCTAGCATCAAGGTGCACGTGTTATGCAACGATCGTTCCATCTATATGAAGAACACGTGGGACTGGAACTACGAGACGGACATGTACCCAGGAGTGGACGTACGAACCTGAGTAATGTAGCGCAGTAAGTGAAGTAGAAAGGCACAAATGGTATGAACATGCATGGCAGACAGGGTGTGTTTGGTTGCGTTGTCGTCTCAGCATAGTTGTTCCCTCTTCATGCATGCTCAACTCAACACCCCTCTTCATGCATGCTCTCTTCATGCATGCTTCTAGTGTATTTGTGCTAAACTAGTGTGGACTCATGCACCCTCCATACACTCTACCAAACACCCAAAAGTAGGTCGAGAAGGGAACTCTTGGGCGGCATTTGTCTCTTACAACGTACTACCACTAAATGTTTGTCGGATTTCGGGTTCCGGCAGACCCTTGAGGTTCGAACACTGGGGTGCGCACGAAGATCTCTCCCCTACCAGCTCACATCTCGAAGTCTCGCAAAGATCTAAGCAAGAAAGATGAACACACAAGGGACACGAGATTTATACTGGTTCAGGCCACCATTGTGGTGTAATACCCTACTCCATTGTGTGGTGTGGTGGATTGCATCAGGGGCTGATAGTCAATAGTACAAAGGGAGAACAGCCTCGCGAGGGGCTGTTCTTGAGCTGGTGCGATGAACTGCTTGGGTGAGTTCACTCGCTTCTCTCTCTCTCTGGTTGATCTCTAGATGCCTCCACCCTGTGGGTGGCTAGTCCTATTTATAGGCGGAGGCCCTGGGCCTCTTCCCAAATAATGAGCGGGAAGGGCGCCAACAATTGGCCATTTTGAAGGGGAACATCTGGTACACTTATCCTGACTAAAGTTGGTCTTCGGCTGCCAAAGGTCCTGACGGTGACGCCGCCCTAGGCTCCACGATGACCTCCATCCTGCCGTTCTGCTGGTCTTGGTCTTGTTGCACCGAAACGGTAACCTTTGCCTGATGCCTTGGCCTGTGCTTGCCCCCTTTGCACCGAAAGGGAAGCAAGGACATTACACAGGTCGGCGCCCGCCTGGCACCCGCCTGGCCTCCGATCGTCATGGCTTGCGTCACAGGCCCCTCGGGAGGTGTCCTGCCTTGATCTCTCCGCCTTCTCACGAGCCTGCCTGAGGAGGCCGCTCCTGAGGAAGCTCCTTGTCGTCCGCCCCACGAGGCTTGGCTCCTCGCGAGGGTCTTGAGCTTGAGTTGATGGAGCTAGGCTGCATTGGGCCCCCACTTGAGCCACGCTGCAGGCCGCAGGCAGGCAAGTCTGGGGACCCCCGTTCCCAGAACGCCGACAATGTTGTATGTGCAATGCACGGTGATGTTATGGAGTACGTGCCTAAGTACTCTACTACTACTATATTAGTTGGAGGCACATATTAACTTTTATATTTGTTTACGTGTATGCCCCGAGACCTTCCAACTAGACGTGTCTTTCTCTCCAGGTCGCACTTTGTATCGTTCATACCACTAAGTACTACTACGTGTGGTCTCCGACCCAGAAGTGGAAGAAGTGGAGACGCTCTACCATGCTATTTTTTACGCTGGGCTCTACCACACTGTTCATGTCCCACTCCTTTCGCTGACGTGTGGGACATCCAACACGTGCCATGTTTGGCACCCTTCGTCGTAAGAGTTGAAACGCTAGCATTCATCAGAAATAAAAAATAATTATAAATCGGCAGTGATACTATTTTTTTGCGAACCAATCAGTAGTGATACTATACCACTTGGTTTCCTTGCTCCTCGATATCGGAAAGAATACTTCTGTTCGGCAACATGTGGGATGTCGACCATCCTGGTCCACTTGCCATGCACGCAGAACTCCAAGGGAGAGTCACCCAGGTCGTCGCGCCGCAGTAACAATGACTAATGAGCCATCAAATCACAGGCCCACTTCCCACTTTGAAGTTGCTCGGACGAAATAACCATCATGACTTTGTTGAATTCCGCTTCTTGAAGAAAACTACTGTACCGACAGTACTGCTAGCTACAATATTTACTCCAACAGAGGCCTCCTTTCATTCATAGGATAGGAATATGAAAATCATAGGAAGTGAGATGACATGCATCTCAATTCCTATAGAGAAAGAGATGCCATTTGATGCATAGGATAGGAATGTTTCCATTTAGTCTAGGCTAATGTACTGGTAATTTGCTCTAAAAACTACAGTAGTAACTAGTAGTACTGGTACATGCTCGTACTCAGACACAGACACACACACTAACTACTAGTACTACTACTTCTCACATGCTGGCCAGACGCCGTCGTTCTCCTTCCCGGCTTTGTCGGCGACACCCCACCGTGCTTGGATCTCCGCCGACCTCTCCGCAGCAGCGCGTGCGTCCTTTTCTTTCTTGCAGCGGCGGGCCTCTCTGTTCTTGAGTGCTTTCTGACTTTTCCGCTCCCTCTGTGCGGCTTTGGCCGCCTCTTGCTCTACCGCCCATTCGGCCTTGGCATCTTAAAATTCCTCCCACATAGTTGTGAGGTCGCGAGCGGCGATGAACTCGGCATGGCGGGATGCCATCGCTTCCCTACCATTTTGTGTGCGTTCGTGGGCGGCGAGGAACTCGGCGCGGTGGGATGCCATCGCTGCCTTACCGGTTAGTGTGCGGCGCGGTGGCATGAACGACGCCTTGTGAGAGCTCTGTGGTGGAGTGGCCGGACAACCGTATAGTGCATTGGTTTGTCAAGAGCTCAAGGACAGAAGACGAAGCAAATTAGGATTCCCCTTCAATCTTGGTCATTTATTACCGAGTAAAATGCATTGGCGGTCATCGAGCTTGTCTTGATAGATCACTTTGATCATTCTATACGAGATATGGTGATTATATGGTCACTGGCTCAGCGTATAGCTCTGTATTTGTATGGTTGACCAGTCAAACAGTCCGCATGCGCCTCATCAGCTCGTGTTCTTTATCTATCTACGCAGGCCTACCTGTGAATGGAGAAAAAAATACTGTAAAAACCAAAATTATGCGTATGTGGGGAATCAAACCACGGACTCGTCGCTGCAACGCACCCTCGTCAGCCAAATGAAAATGAAATACTTCGCGTCAGACACTCACGCTCACGCTGTCAAAGCATGCTAATGCATGCACGTCGCCCTCTAAATCAAACTCCTGCTCATGGCGCTACGCAAACGGCGAGCCCATCACCTGCGCGCCCCGGCGGTGCCTGACATTACTGTTTAGACGTTTGATGGAGGCCTACGCGAACGCCGGGCATGTATTCACCTGGCTAAACACCAACGGTCATACTCGGACCGCCTTGCTCATGTATATCGTCCATCACAATGACAATCTATAAAATAACCTAAGCTAGAGAGGGTACTATGGTAGTATGGTACGGAGTATGTACTATCGTGAGCGACCGATCTTAGTGCCACTGCACACCGAAACCCCTTCCATCGCTAGCGCGCGCTTCCCGCCTGAAACGGTCACCGTCTCTCCAGAATGTCAATGCCGCATTCACAGGACTTAACTGCAGGTGCAATTGGTGTGTCACTGACATGCGGGCCAGACACCCGTTTTGCCCACATTTTAGTAACCCAAACGTAGCTACAGTTAAGTCACTGAAGCAGCGTCCCCATTCACGCCCGACAAACCTAATCCGACGCCAATTGTTCATCCGTCTGCCGCGGCTCATTGCCATTCGCTCGCTATATTAACTTGAGCCCCAGCTCCCAGCCATAGCCAAAGACCCACACTTATTCTCCTCCGGTCCCTTCCTTCTGTCGGCACCACTTCAAGCATGGCCTCCTGGCGCTCCGAAGCTCTCTTGGACGTACTATCGCAGGAGCAGACGAGGGACATCGGCGGCTCCGCTCCGGGCGCGCTCCAAAGCTCTCTTCGATGTACTGTCGCAGGAGCAAACGAAGGAGATCGCCAGCACCCCCTGGCCGCCCTCCGCCGCCATGACCACGAAGCCGGCGCGCGTGCGCGGGCACAGCGGGCAGCGAGGAAGAGTAGTACACAGTAGGTCGCCGCCGCTCTGGTCCCGGGAAGGCCACCGCTACTCCACTCAGTCAATGCCAAGCTTGGTGGGGTAAACATCGGTGGCCGATTAGCCGCTTGACGGTGACGTGGAGGCGGAAATATTCAGAACCTTGTGCTCCGGCCGGAGGAGGAGGTTATCGATGCGGATGAGGAGGAGGCAAAGGCAATGGTCGGCTTTCTTGGGTTCATGGCCGGACATGGTGGTCGGGCACCAGCGATCGTTTAGATTAGGTTTACAGTAGGTTTAGTATGGTTTGTGCGAAATATGTAATGAATTTTGTCCAGTTTGTAGGAAAAGTTTTCGAAATGTAATGAGATTCATCCGGTTAATTTCATTCGGTTAATTTGAAATTTGCTTTGTTTGCACGAATTTCGTCCGGTTAGTTCATATAGTTGTCGAAAGGTATGCGGGCAGCATCGGATGGCATCCATCAGTGTCCTTGGACAGATGCCAGTGTAAATTTGTGGGCCAGCGCTGGACATTCCCTAACTATCATACTATAATCGCTAACAATCCTCCATTATTTGGCTGGGAACAGTTATCCCTCGGTCAAAATCAGATCCACGGTGTTTCACACTGCTCCCACGTAAGAGTGTAAACTCTTGCTTACATAAAAATGGAGCAAGTGAGATGACACTGTAGCACGTCATATCACTCGAACTAGCCCGCCTAACGAGCGGGAAAGCACCGCCCTCGTCATTTTGTTCTGGATTTCTATCGATCGATCGTGCAAAAATGTTACGCTTCGCAAGTTCTAAAGGAAAAGGCGGCACACTTATGACTCGTACGCGTCGCAACCCCGACAGTCCAGCTCGCACGCTGCTCACCAGAGGGGACACATGTTGTCTTGCAATTTCACTGACATGTGGGACCGTAATTGAATAAACCGTTGATAGCCAAAATCTAATCGCTCGGCGGGCGTCGGCTGAGAAGAGAGAAACGGGGGAGGGAGAAGAGATCGCCCGCCCGCCGCGCACGGACTCCAAGAAATATATGGTGATAATGTGAGGTGGGCCATGCTGGAGTCTGGACCGCTTCCGGAGCCCGCTCTCACCGCCCTGGGCCCTCAAGACGCCAGCTGCCCGCTGCATGCATAGCAAGTAGTCCCCGCTTATGTGGAGGAGAGAGAGGCATTGACAAAGTCGAGGAGTAACAGTGGAGACAATAGCTTTCATCAAAAATAACCAATGAATACTCGTTGCTTGTCCTCTATATCGGAAAGAATACTTTCATTTGCCGACATGTGGGACGTCGACCATCCTGGTCCACCTGCCATGCACAAAATTATCCCGGTCTACCCCGGTCGTATCGCGGGCCCAACCTTTCCCACTGTAAGTTGTTCGGACGAAGGAACCATCATGACTTCGTTGAATTCCGCTTCTTCAAGAAAACTTACTATACCCGCAATACTGCTACCACACGCGAAGACTGGACGGCACTGTACCACGTCATATCACTGAAACTCACTAGGCCAAACTAGCCCGCCTAGGTCATCTATTTTGGAACGGAGGGAGTATGTCTCAGCACTGCTATGATTTTGTGTTGCACGTTCTTTGTACTTTTGCTATGGTTTTCCTACCCTATGAACCGAATGAGGCCTGAATGTATGTTGACTATTGTCTGATCGGTCACTAAGACTACAATTTTAGGAGCTAGGGCTATTGGTCGATCTAAGAGGGATAAGTATAAGCGTACCACGAGCTCATCAGCCCCAACATTTCTCTTCGGTGAGTGTTTTGCAAGTACTATAGCTCGCACAGTAGCTAGCCTACTAACACCAAGAATCATCAAACAAGCCCTGTTGATATGATAAACAGTTCAAACTTACATCTAAGCATGCCATATATTACATCAAAAGCTGGTGAGGATACATCTGTTTCCATAACTCAGAGAGGGTTCGCATGATTCATCGCATGATTCACTGTCAAACAAAAGTAGCAAGATCCGCCCACACAAGACAGTGCACTAGCCCTAAGATGGTTTGATAACACGCATTGTTCTGGTAATTAAACACAGGGCAATGCAAACTACCCTGAAGGATTAGCGCGACCAACTATTTCTTGTCATCGATCTCTCGGGCAATGACCACAGCACGGACATCGGCATGGGAATCGATTTCTGGGGCAATGTCCACAGGACTGACCGCGGCATCGGAATCGATCTCTAGGGCGATGTCCATAGGATGGACAGCGGCATCGGAATCGATCTCCGGGGCGATGCCAACAGGACGGGCCACGACATCAGAATCATCAAGGACAACCACCAGCACCTGCACAACCCTAACATATTAGCAAGCACATTGCAAATAATCAAAAAGCAAGCACATTGCAAATGATCAAAAACCACAACTATGGTAATAAGCCATTATTTTTTACCTTGTGCAGCTCACCGGGGGATCTCATCCCTCCGGGGGCCATCTCCTCGTCCTCGATGGGGGCCATCACCTTGCCAGGGGAATACTGCTTCTCAACGGCGACTATCTCCTCAAACTCGGTCTTGAGCCTCACATAGGTGGCAATCAAAGTTCCTGGGGTAGGCACGGTGGGGCCCTTGCTGTTCTTCCAACTTTCTTTGAGGAGTTCGTCCGCCAACGTCCTCAACTCTTTGGCCAGTGCTTGTTTCTTGGAGTTCTTCGTCTCCATGGGTTGGCCCGCCAACATGGTCAACTCGTTGGTCGGTGCTCGCTTCCTGGAGATCGCTATCTCTAGTGGGTTGTCCGCCGGCAACTCTTTGCCTAGTGCTCCAGGATCCATCAATGAACTGACAAACAAAAAGCAATCGGAAGGAAACCACAATCGCAATGAAGACGGGAAAAGAATAGGATGTGAGAATCGGTCAGTGCTTCGCAAAAAGAAGATTATTGGAATAAAAATATAGCAACATAACTGATTCGCCCACCTTTCCTTCGTCGGTAGAGAAGAAAAATGGCAGAAGTGAGTAGCCTGGAGTGAGGTTTTATTCAAGAAAGGGAAGAAAGGGCTTGAACAAGCATTCCAATGAAATGATGGTTGCTTCGTCCAGTCCAACTTGGAGGCCACCTTACCACTGCTGGTAAAGATGTGGGTTTTGTGATATGACGGGTCATGACGGCCACACCGGGGTGACAGGTGAGTCTCGACTGTAGCACCTCGCTGTGATTTGGTGGATGTCACGTGGGCCCGGATGCTTTCAAATCAAGCAGAAGAAACAAGGAAGTTAACTCCGCGCCATCGGCCACCTTAACACGAACAGCTTGGGACAGAGGTGTAATGCCTGACAGAGAATCAGCAATAGAATGAATTTTGCATGCATTTTTCATCGAGTGTTGATATGTCCCGCATGTAGATAGAGCGGCTAGTCATATAGGAGTGCTCAATATTGTGCACCGCGACCAAGGCGGAGAGGAAAATGAGAGAACTACATAATTAATGCATGAGTTTAATTAGGGTAGTTTTGTAAAGTACGGGATACAATACATTCCTCCAATCACAAAATGCCTTGGTTCGTGAGATTTGAGATTTGAGCCCTATAAACCAGAAGGGAGGGGGTACTGCACACGGTGTAGCCTAGTCACTTGTTGAAATCTCTAGAAAGGCAAATACTCCTTTCCGGTTTACAGGTCTATACTACTCCTTCCATCTAGGTGTGTAAGTCATCTTACGAAAACCAAATAATCCCAAAACACTTAGGCGCGGTGCATTAATTTCTACCTTGTTTCTTGTTTCTTGACATACGTATCGACCAATAAGAGATGAGAGGTGTGCATGCTTTTAATGACTTGCAATGGCTAGTTCATTGCATGGAATGCTATTAATTAGCAAATAAACATTGGTGACCCCAGGAGGAAACGGTGCTAAGCGCGTGGACCTATGCAGAATGAGTATCAACCAATGGATAATGGAGTTTAATTGTTAAACAATAGCAATTTTGTCTCATGCAAGAGCCTGGCTAGTACTCCAAGGAACCGCACCATGCGAGTGTTCGCAACTGCAACGTTCAGTTTGCGCTTGGCTCTTCGCCTCTTGGAGATGACGAACAATGATGTTACTCCTACTTCTACAGTATCGAATCCACTGCTGCATGTCCGTCCACCTCGTGCAGGAGAAATAGCGTGTAGCGAAAGCTTCTACTTACTGCTCCTGCCTTTGCGTCTATGACAGGTGGGCCCAACAGGTGGTTGGCCCACCTGTCATGCAGCCAAAGACAGGTGCAGTTAAGGCACCAGAGCTCGTCCACGAGGGAGAGGGCGTCGTAGTAATCAAATTTCTCGGTCTTGTACGAGTTGACGCGACACATCAAAGCACTGCACTCGATAAAAGTTTTTTTACACATTTCAAATGGGCTACTTCGTATGTAGGAGTAGACATATTCTGCTTCGTATGTAGTCACTTGTTGCAATCTCTACAAAGACTTATATTTGGAAACGGAGGGAGTACAACGCATGCATGCATGCCATGACTTTCCTTTTGATACTTGCATGTGTTGATTTGATGCACCTTGCCAAATTTTGACTATAATTTAACTAACCAAATTTTCATGCAT
The DNA here is from genome assembly GCF_002162155.2 of Triticum dicoccoides. Taxonomy (NCBI): domain Eukaryota; kingdom Viridiplantae; phylum Streptophyta; class Magnoliopsida; order Poales; family Poaceae; genus Triticum; species Triticum dicoccoides. Next base: position 500,377,905 of record NC_041383.1, read on the forward strand.
GTCACAAAAAATTACAGGGCTGTTTGGATTGTGACTATGTTTGTCTTATGTTGCCACATTATTTTTCCCACACTTGCCACACTTGCCTAACCTGAGTTGCTCAAATTGTTAGACACACTTTGGCTTGCCTAAGGGAATCTTGCCACAATTTTTGTGTCTATGACATGTGGGGTTCACTGCTAATAAAAAAATTCTTGTCTTAGGTGTGGCTAATAAAAAAGACTTATATTTAGGAACGGAGGGAGTAGAAAATATAAATAATAATGCATGTTGGGGAAACCCACGTTTCCGCTAATTTTAGTCATGGGCTTGTTCACAATTTTTACGAGGGGGTGGTTGTTCATTTAATGGAAGGACTTGTAGTACCAGACTTGAACGATACAAAGTGCGACCAAGCACACCGTAACACCACTTGGAACAAGCGGGTAGCTATCTCAAAAAACAATCAACAACTAAAAAACCGTGACCTGGCATGTAGTAGTACACAATTTTAAACGATTGTTTTGATGGAGTGAAAAAGGAAAACTACCCCACTACTTATATATAGGCCGGAGCCTCCGCGCTTGCTTGCTAGGGCTGCTCTATTCACACACTCCCATCCTCTCCAGATCTAAACAAGATAGGGGTAGTAACACTGTCTTTCTCCCTTCAAAAAACACTGGCTTTCTATCCTCACCGCTGGTTACAGATCCGGATGTATCCCCCTCTGCTGGTGAAGGGGAGGAGGGGCAGAGTTTAGGCCGTCGTCGACAGCGAGGGAGGAGACCCACTACCGGCTGCACCGTTATCTCTGGCCGAGCGCCGGCGCGGGAGGTCCTCAGATCCCTTCGTCGTTGCCTGTGGGCGGATCCGGCCTCCCGCCGCCCACCTATCCACATCCCGACGACCTTTAGGTATATCTTCGTTCGAAACCGCCTTAGCTCTACTTCCCCAGCTTGCTACGTCGCTGCATGTGCATCATTTTCTACCTCTCAGCCCCTCTCGATCGGATGGTCCAACGTCACCTATTTTTCTTCTTCTATTGTTAGAGGTAAAACTACTTCATGGAGTCGAATCTTGTACTCCCTCCGTCCGAAAATACTTGTCATTGAAATAATGTGGGGGTGGGGGAATTTAGTATGTACATCAGACTTGGTACAAACAAGAAGGAAAGGGGATGAAAGTAGTACAGACTGGTCATCCAACCGGTCTCTTGGTCGAAAAGGGAAATATAGGGGTAACGCTGTACACAGTGGTATGACCAGGACTAGATTTGTTATCCACACATAGGAGTAGGTCGCTAGAGTGAACAAAAATGGGACCAACCTAGATATGTTTCTTGGATGTTTGTTCTCGGGGCAACAAACTATGAATCACCACTTATGCCCCTGTTTACGTACATGGTGTTGTACTGCTGGTGCACCCACTGTCCCACGCCCTTATACCAAATATTTATGCTCCGGTCAGAATAAAGGGGCAGAAAAGAGGACCGGAATAGGAAAGGAATGTAGGTATAAAACTATGGAACAGCGAACTGGAGGAAACTCTCAAGAGAATGTGTTCGGATGGACTATGAAATGTACATATTTGTTTTTTAGAGTAGCATGCTTGGCAGTATGAGATGCTATATGTTTATTCAGCTGCACAATGACTACTCTTGTCCTCACCTCACGTACCACACATAGGTTGATTTTTTTATTTGGGCAAACACAGCACAGCAACCTGTCAACGCATGGCAGCGAGCGCCTGCCTCGGGCTTCCGCCCAAAAAATGAGCAGCGCGTGGATGTTTCTAATCCGATGGAATCAGTACTACCAGACCAGCTTTCCTATAAAACACTATTCACCTTTCCCGTGTTCTGAACGGTTGGAAGGGAAAGAATACCGTAGGAATTGTGTTCCTACGAAAATCCTGCACCAAAGCTGTGAACCGAACGCAGCCTTAGCTGTTCTTAATATAATGTCCCTGGTAAAAATGAAGCCATGCCACTGTTTTTGCCTGTAATTGTTTGAGACTCTGACAAGTTTAGCCAAATGTTTTTGCCTGTAATTGTTTGAGATTCTGACTATTTCCTCTGTGCCTTTTTGTGCAAACATGGATATCCAATTCACCTGGTTGCTGTTGTGACCTTTTGGTGCACTGCACAAAACTCTTCTTAAAAGAAGTGCCTTTTGTGCTGTTTAACTGGAATGTCAGAATGGAGCAGTTGGTTCATTTTGGTGGAACTGCACAAAGGGAGATCTGTGTTCCAATCCTCATCATCCATATTGGCGCCATAACCTTCCTTTAGGTAAGAATGATATTTAATGCATGTGTTCATCTCTATTTTCCGACTGCCATGAGAAAATAATGTTGTTTTTTACTAGTACACTTGTACTCCCTCACTGACAAAACCAATTCTGAATTAGAAGGCCAATCATGTACTTGGTTTCACCAAATGGTGAGGAGAAAGAGAAATAGAGCATGGAGAGGAATAAGAAGAAGAATAAATAGTGCCAAGGCGATCTTGCTAAAGCCAGAGACCTCAGTCGAGGCTATTCAAGGGCTCCGGCAACGACTACCTTACACGTGAGACGATCCTCCAGGGAGCCCTTCCACTTCTGATGTCTCGCTTAATTAATTAGGAGTACTTAAGTACCACTAATTTATTACTGCCTAATTTTCCTGTTGGAGTTAAACAAATCTTTAGTAGGACCCTATGCTGAATCATGTACGTGTGAATGTTTGTCTATGGAGGTGAATCATGTGGTGGAGCAGGGAGGGAATATTATTAGTGTCATGACATAATAGTGCTATTGTTTTGCATGTCAATTTATTGCCATTGGTTCAATGAGGCAATGTTTTGCGTATTGTCCATCATGAATTTGATTCTACTGTTTGAGTAATATGCTAATGTCTTTCTATCCTTTCTCACTAAGCTAATGAAGGTTTCACCTTGTTCCTACTTGTGCAAACATGGATCATGTTGTTCCAATCATACATTTTAGTGGAACTACACAAGATAATACAATGAACTGTATCCCAGCCAGTGCTTTAACTCTGCTGGAAGTTCTTGATAATCTTTTGATATAATCTCAGCACTGGTAAACAAGACTGATTTCAACCATACATTTGAAGTGCACAAAAATATATACTACTGTGTGATTCCAGTTAGTGCTTTATCATCTCTCATGGGACTACATGAATAAGCTTTTTTTCTCAGGTTGGTACGGGCCTAAGGCCTTCATCCATATTAGTTTGCTGTCATCTCTATTTGTATCGTGCTACTGTCATGAGAAACTCCTTTATCTTTGCACTTTTAAGTTTTGCTACCTATGATAAATGGCAATGCTTTGAGTGTTGAGTTGAGCTAATTGGCACTGATTAAATAAATTAATATCTCTCTTTAAGCAAGACTACTATGTTGCTAACTTTACCCATTAAGATAATGAGGTGCTTCTATTTGTTAGTGTATGTTTCATCAACTAGTCTCACTATTACAGTAATCTCACTCAATATATGTGCCAACAGGGATGCTCGATTTTGGTGGAATTGCACAAAAACTTCGGGTGCTTCATTGCCTCGACAGCTTCTGTCCTTTCCCGTCAGTCGCTAATCTCCGCTTGCTTTCTTCCTTTGCTGTCAGTCGCTTGGCTTATCTCGGCTTCTAGTCAAAGGAAATAGTAATTGATATGCTACCTCACACAGGTTGGTACTGGTCTTTATCCTGATTATTGTGCCTGTCATATGTATTGGTAATTTGGTATTGTGCTACTGTTTGCCGATTTCATAAAGGAGTAATTTGGAGCCTGAACTCGCAGGCAAATCATTACATCGGGTGATTTCAGTAGAACTGCAAAAAATAATCAGATGGACAGGTACTTATGCTGCTGCTATGTACTCCAAAGTTCACTCAGACAAGCATCGATGTTGACAAGAAGTGCCTATATTCATTCGAGTATCAACCGGCATCAACCAATTGTCAAACTCCAAGTATTAGGAGAGTGAACGCCAAAAATATTGCTTGGTGCATAGCCCAGAAAAACGCAGTCCAGTCTTTGGTCCCAACTTGTGCCTTTTGGTTATCGGCACATATGGTAGTGAACTATATGGCATGGAGTCTAAAGATTCCAAACAAGTTGGTTGACGCGTATATTCATCTGGCACTTAATCAGTCTGCACGCCAAGGATGCTCCATTTCAGTTGAACTGCACAAAAAATTTGGGTGGTTCATTTTCTCAACCGCCTCCTTTCTCGTCTGCAATGTAGAATTTTGGCGAGATACAGGACCAAGATGAGCCAGTAAACTAGTTGGATGAAAGTAGTGGCCAAGTTGCTCAAACCTCCCTCGGCACGAGGCCACTATTTGAGGATAAACCTACAAGCAAAGTTCAGACTGTCTATGCTGCCTCTTATGTACTCGAAATTTTACTCGTACAAGAACTAATTTTAGCAAGAAGTACCTCCGATTGAACACCATTTACCAGTCTGTATCCTAGGTAATTAAAGTTCGTCCATGGATCATATTGGCTGTGATCTCAATCATTTGGATGCATAAACATACTGAACATGTGTATATCTGAATCTTTTTGTGAATTATGTATGAATATTGTCGTGTGATCTATCAATCATTTGGATGCATAGATATGCTGAGCTTGTGTATATATGAATCTTTTGAGTTGTTAATAGTGAATGTTGGCTATGAATATGAACGTGTCCTGTGAACCTGAGTTTGATATGAATGTTTACCTTTTCTATTGTATTTGTGTGTGAACTTGTTAGTATGCCTACTGTCGGGTATAAAACACAGATCTCTTATAAAAGTAATGTTGTGTCCAATTTATGTTTTCCCTTCTAACCACATTATATATATTTTTATTATTACTATTATCGTATATTTTATAGAGACTTATATATACATTATAAAAACATCCCACATGTTATTAACTTATAAAAGTAAATGTTTAACAGAAAATCCTAGTTGTTTTTGACTCACAGGCAAGGAAAATCCTGGTGATTGCGTACAAAAGCTTGCGAAGATTTTAAGGACTAATTTAATAATAATGCGCTCATTTTTATTTTGAGCAATAACTCGCTAATTTCTTAATTGTATATATAAAAATGTGCCTCTCCAGTTTATTCTTTGATATTAATTGCTCCTTCTAACATAACATTATATATATAACGAGCCCACCTAATACGTCTATTTCAAGGAAGTGCAAATGGGCTGGGATTTCTTAGAAAATATAAATGGGCCTGATTGACGCGAAATTATTTGTTCACCCAACCCAGCAAATGGACTGTACATTCTAGAAAACATGGGTTAAATATATGCCACATTTTTGCAGGCTGACATGTGGGCCAATAGGTCGAAGCCTACGCAGGGCATTGTCAACTTGGTCAACAAATGATTGTATCATCCACAGCCATTGGATTTATATCCAATGGCCGGCATGCACCTTCAATCTCTCGTCTTCTTCCTCCAGCATCGCCGGGACCGCCTGGTCTGGCCTCCGGCGGCTAGCGGCTCTGCTTAGCACGCATCGCTGCGAAGCGCTACCCCACCGCCGGCCAGGCTATCCCTCCACCCCTCGACACCTCATGTTATTCTCCACAGACTACAACCCCACGCCGCAACAGAACCAGTTATAACCCTTCTCCTCATCTCAATCTACGACTCCACTGCCGCGTTTTCCCATATCTGAGTCGTTCCCGTCCGGGGCTTCACCGTCGTCCAGCGCCTCGCTGTGTTCGGTGCGGCGTGGTCAACAAACAAGAGTCATTGGAAGAGGACTGTATGTGGAGAGCCTGACGGCTGGGACCCACGAGGTCCATGGTCGCACGTAAGGAAAGTTCCTCCTTATTAAGCTGAAAAAATGTTTCATCCACCTGACAGCTGGGAACCACCGGTTGTATCTTCGCATGGAAGGAAGTGCCTCCTTGTTTTGCGAAAAAAATTATTCATCCCGTTGACAGCTGGGACCCATCCGATTTGGTGACTGACTTGTGGGCCTGCTAAGCGGACGTGTACGCACGACTTTGTCAACTTAATCAACAAATGATTCTAGCAGCTGGACCGTTGGATGTTAATCCAACAGTCGTGCTCCTTCTTCAACCTGTGTTCTGGCTCCTGTCTTCCGTGCACCGCGGCTGTGCTGCCGCGCACCCGAACCAGTGAAGTTTCCCACTCCTCTCCATCTATGACTCCACTGCCATGTCTTCCCCATCTCCGGGTCGTTCCAAGTCTGGGTGCGCTCGGCACGGTGTGGTCAACATGGTTAACAACCGAGAGTCATCGGAAGATGACTGTATGTGAGAGGCTGACAGTGGGGACGCACCACGTCCATGGATGCATGCATGCAACGGAACGCGGCGAGGTCAACGTGGTCAAGGAACGACTTCCATCGGAAGTATACTATACGTGGAGAGTGTCAGCTGGGTCCACGGCCGCAGCAAGTAAGTGCCTCCTTATTACGCTGAAAATAATGATTCCTCCAACTGACAGTAGGGACCCATTGGACGGGCCACCGTATTTTGCAAAAAAAAAAATGTTTGCCCCCTGACTGCTGGGACCCACCTGACGGGCCACCGTATTTCACGAAAAAAACGCCCCCCCCCCGCTGTCAGCTCGGACCCACCGGAAGTGCCTCCTTATTACGCACAAAAAAATGAATACTCCCCCTGCTAGCTGGGACCCACCTTGGTGGTAGGCTGACTTGTGGGCCTACTAAGTTGACGGGGACGAAGGGATTTGTCAACTTAGTCAATATGAACGATTCTAGCTCCAGTGACCGTACGATGTCCATCCAACGGCCGTAGTGCTTCTTCAACTTCTGGTCTTCTTACTCCAGCCGCCCAAACCAGCGCCGGTCGTGCCTCATGCTCCTGCCTCCCGTGGCCGGCTGTGCTGCCGCGGAGGCCTCACCGCCCCCTACTATTCCCACCGCTGGCCAGGCCCTGCGGTGATGACAGCCTCACACCGCAGCCGAACCAGTGAACCCTCGTACTCCTCTCCGCACGGGCTTCCACTCCCGCGCCTTCCCCGGCTCCGCGTCGTCCCCTTCCTAGGCCTCGTCGTCGTCCACTGCCGTGGTGCTCTCCGCACGGCGTGGTCAACGTGGTCAAGGAACAACTTCCATCGGAAGAGTATTGTACGTGGAGAGGCTGACAGCTGGGTCCATGGCCACAGCCCAGTTTTTTTGTAATTTGCCAAGTAAGTTGCTTTGTCAGGCCTGTTGGGCTGCAAATCTTTCAAGACGAGGAGAGCTTTCATTCGGCTGGCCGAGAAAATGGCCCATCAGTAATGAGAAATGGGCTGTACATTTTTAAAACACATCAAACCGGCAATTAGTTTCAAATATCTTTTTTTTCATTTCGAGATTTTAAATTACATTAATTTTTATGCGTGGAGAATTTGTTGGATTTTATATTGATATACATTTATTTTTAAAACCAGTTTAAATGTGAATCGAAATTTTGGAATTAAAAATAGTTCGGACCGCACCGAAATATGCAAAATTTCGTATAATTTTTTAACCGTGGCCACAATATGGGCTATAATGCTAACAAAAAGAATATGGGCTCCAAAAAAACCCTTAAAATTAGCAAATGGGCTGTAAATTATTAGAAATAATGGCAGATGGGTTGTATGCTGTTTTCTACAGATTTGAGGCTTTCCTAAAAAAAGGTTGACGCACAAGCAGTGACTGTTGGATGGCCATCCAACGGCCGTCGTGCTTCTTCAATCTCTGCTCTTCCTGCTCCAGCCGCTCAAACAAGCGCCGGCGGGACTGCCTGCTCCCTCCTCCCCGCGGCCGGCTGTGCTGGCACGCAGGCCTCACCACCCCAACGTACTCCCATCGCTGGCCTAGCCATCCCTCTACTCACCCACACTTGCTGTTATTCTCCGGCGACGACAGACGAACCGGTAAACCCTCGTTCAGTCGTACCCCCCTCCGCATGGGAAGCAACTTCTGAGTCTTCCCTGCCTCCGTGTCGTTCCCTTCCTAGGCCTCGCCGTCGTCCACCGCCCTGGTGCTCTCGGCGCGGCCTAGTCAACGTGGTCAACGACCGACATGCATCTGAAGGGACTGTACATGGAGAGGCCGACAGCTGGGTCCATGGACGCACGCAAGGAAATGCCTCCTTATTACGTGCAAAATAATGATTCCTCCACGTGACATCAGGGACCCACCGAAAGGGCCTCTGTATTTCGCGAAAAAAACATTACCGCCGCTGACAGCTCGAACCCACCAGCTATATCTTCGCACGCAAGGAAGTGCCTCCTTATTACACACAAAAAAATGAATAATCCGATTGTTAGCTGGGACCCAGTATAGTGGCAGGCTGACTTGTGGGCCTACTAAGTTGACGGGGATGGAGGGCTTTGTCAACTTAGTCAATATGCACGATTCTAGCTCCAGTAACCGTACGTTGTCCATCCAACGGCCGTAGTGCTTCTTCAACCTCTGGTCTTCTTGCTCCAGCCTCCCAAACCAGCGCCGGTCGTGCCTCGTGCTCCTGCCTCCCGTGGCCGGCTACGATGCGGCGGAGGCCTCACCGCCCCCTACTACTCCCACCGCTGGCCAGGCCATCCCTCTACTCACCCACACCCCCTGTTATTCTGCGGCGACGGCAGCCTCACACCACAGTGAACCAGTGAACCCTCGCACTCCTTTACGCATGGGCATCCACTGCTGCGTCTTCCCCGGCTCCGCGTCGTCCCCTTCCTAAGCCTCGCCGTCGTCCACCGCCCTGGTGCTCTCGGCACGGCGTGGTCAATGTGGTCAAGGAACGGCTTCCATCGGACATGGACTGTACCTGGAGAGGCTGACAGCTTGGTCCATGGCCGTAGCAAAGAAGTGCCTCCTTATTACGTGCAAAATAATTATTCCTCCACCTAACAGCGGGGACCCACCGGACAGGCCATCGTATTTCACAAAAAAACGATTCACCCCCTGACTGTTGGGACCCACCAGCTACATCTTTGCACGCAAGGAAGTGCGTCCGGGCAAAAAAAACAATTCGGCCCCCAGACTATTGGGACCCACCAGCTACATCTTCGCACGCAAGGAAGTGCCTGATAGTCGGGACCCACCTGGTCGAAGCGTACGTAGTGTTGTCATTCTGGTCAGAACGTGTACGTACATACTGGTCGATGTAGAGGCGCGCACGTGTCATAGATGTAGAGGCGCGCACGTGTCATAGTAGAGGCGCGCGCGTAGCATGTACACGTACGTACAGCGGTGAGGGTGCAAGAAAGAAAATACGGCCATGTACGTACATACGGCCAGGGTCTCGGACGCCTACTCGCGCATACGTACATGGTTGGGTCGGAACGGAGAAACATCGTCGTCGTCGTGTTCATGGGGAGCCAACCGGCTGGGTCAGAACGGAATGCATGGTCGTGTTCATCGGGAGGCTTGGACGGAACAGGAGATGGAAACGAGGCCTGGTGTACCGCGCAACGGAGGAAACGGCCTTGTGTTCGACCGGCCACGTTCGAAACGGGATCCTATTGATCGGGAGGGGCCTGGCGTACCGCACAATGAGGAAACGGACCTCCTATGGTCGAAACAGGGGTCCTGTTGATCGGGAGGGGTGTGGCGTACCGCAAAACGGAGGAAACGGACCTTCTATGGTCTAAACGGGGGTCCTATTGATCGGGAGGGGTGTGGCGTACCGCGAAACGGACCTCCTACGGTCGAAACGGGGGTCCTGTTGATCGGGGGTGTGGCGTACCGCAAAACGGACGAAACGGACTTGTGTTGGAGCGCTACGGTCGAAACGGGGGTCCTGTTCATCGGGAGGGGTGTGATGTACCGCAAAACGGGACTCCACGGGATATTGTTCATCTCCACTGTCGACCTCCTCCAGCCTCCACGGACTACCGTCGACCTCCTCCAGCCTCCACGGGCTACCGTCGACCTCCTCCAGCCTCCACGGGATCCTGTTCATCCAGCCTCCACCGCGCGCTACTCCACCGGCTACTGTTCAACCACCCCTCCACGGGCACCCCTCCACCGTCTACTGTTCATCCAGCCCTCCACACCACGAGGTCCTGTTCAACTACCCCTCCAAGGCCACCCCTCCATCGTCTACTGTTCATCCAGCCCTCCACACCATGGGTTCCTGTTCATCCAGAGGCAACGCCACCGCTCACTGTTCATCCAAACCCCCCGCAACGCTCACTGTTCATCCAATCGATCGGCTTCAGTTAGCAGCAGTAGCGAAGGAATCGCTCCATCGGGTTCAGTTAACAGCCATCGATCGATCCCTCGGGTTCAATAACGCGTAGCCTACAGTGCAATCGCTCGGGTTCAGTTAGAGCCCAATGCCTCGCTCGGGTTCAGTTAGAGCCAACGCCTCGCACACACGCGCGTACATGTACGAGAGAAACGCGCATCGCTTGGCCCCCGACCTCCCACCGTAACCGGCAACTCCTCGAAATTTTCCTCCCCCTTGCTTTTACCATGGTTTTTTCCGTCATGGACGGCCCAAAGAATGTCATGCAGCTGCGTCTTCGGCCCGCCCAGGACGAAAAGCCCATTTTCTGTCATGATTTTTTGTTATAGAAGTAGGAGCCCACCACATCTATGATGATACCGTATTTTGTCACAATTATCGTCATATGTATGACAGGAAAAAAATTCGTTCGGCCCAAAATGTCAAGATGTGTCTTTTTTTGTAGTGAATGTACAGAAAACTCTTCTTGAGCTTGTGGCAACTTATTTGTAAAAGATCCAGCAAATTGGGGAGGGGTGGAGTTTTTTCAAACTGAGTTGCTTGGATATCCTAAGAAAAGTTGGCTGGAGTACATAAGATAGTAAGAAAAACTTCTAGAATTCTTACAAAATGCAGAAAAAATGGGTTTGCAGCAAATTGTATTGGAAAAAACAGTTGGTTAAAGTGAAAAAATGGTGCTCAAACTACTTAAGATGCAACAGTTGTAGATGTATTGATTGTGACAACAAAGTGGTAGTTCTATCAGCGAAGAGAAAAAGATTATGTAAAAGGTCAATATATGTAAATATTATGTAATAGGGGGGATAGAGTTTATATAAAAAGATTACCGAAAATCTGACAGGCATGATTATCTTCTTGGAATTTGCAGGCAAGTCCCGCATTATAGACTCGATAATTAGTTCGAACACATGCGACTTGACATGACCGTTCTTCCTCATTGAGTCAGCCAGTTCTCTGAGTGAAACATGGTAGCCGTTGTAATCAACAATTGTAGGGCTACAGGACAAAAAAAGAACTCATATAAGTCATATAGTGTAGGGGGTAATTAGGTGGTGTAAAAACAAAAACTACACAAGAGTTGTGATTTTATAACTCCTTCTAGATGCCTATGTTTTAATCATATGTTGCCTGAGGTTGGTAAATTAGTTGCCTGAAGTTTACACATTACTTGTCTAAAAATGAGTTAGTGTAACACATGCATTTGTTTGTTGCGTGAAGTTTAATCATATATTGCCTGAGGTTGGTAAAATAGTTGCCTGAATGTCAACGGTGCTTGCATGCAAACATATAAGATGAGTGTGAGTGTAAGACACACAGTCATAGCACTGTACCTCTTGTCTTCAAGTCCAGTCTCCTCCTCATTCAATCTTGCGTGCAGAATGATGGATGCGTCCAGCCTACTCACTACTGGGGTGCAGTGAGACAACCTATTCTCGTTGTAATCCACAAAAGGTGACCTCTTGCATGTTGTTGGCTTGATGATGCATCTCTCAAATTTGTTCGCGATTTCTCCCGAGCTGCTACTGGAACCAATTTCTCCATCCTTGCAACATGATTTCTCTGGCGTTTGGAAGTTGGTAGGTGATAAGTCCTCTACTTCTTCACATGCTAAATCAATTTTTGCTAAGTCCCAATGCAAATCATCATCACGGATTTCAATGACCACTGGTGTTTTCCCCTTTGCTTCTGGACACATATCAACAATGCTTCTGCTTGCCCCGTTGATTTTCTACGATAGTTCAACTTCCAACATACCTTCATCGGGGATTTAGATGACCACGGGTGTTTTCCCCTTTGCTCCCGGACACATGTCAAGAAAGCTTCTGCTTGTTCCCAGAATATCGACAGACCTCGACTCATGACCATTTGGTTGGCAACAGTCGTCAGATATCCCTGCAGGCCTTTGCTCTTCTTCATCCATGCTTGTTCCAAAAATTTCATCAAGCCCTGTACTGAAAGGAGGTGTAGGGCAATATACATCACAAGAGCTTGATGGCCTCTGAGCATGTGTCTGAACAGGTGCATCAAAAACTGGTTCTGCAAGTGGTATTTCTGTTTCTTGTAATCCAGATTTGCTTACCACCATGCCTATGATACTGCCCAACTGTCCTTGATCCAACCTGCTGCTTGGAACAATGCACTTTACACAACTATCATCAATTTTTGTTGCATCACACGATTCTGCCCTAAACATTTCTGGTGGTTGGTTTTCCTTGTTTGGTGTTGCTCTTGGAATACTCTTTTCCTTGTTCTCGATAACATGTTTTTTTTACTGCGCCCATTGAGATCACCAAGTGTTTCCCTCTTGTGTGCCATTGCTACATGATGCTTAGTGCTCAGTGTCTCCTTCAAAATAGTAAGTGGGTCAGAGATAGGTTGTTTCATTGTAATCTTTGGTTGAATGTGCCCACCCCTGGCCTCATTATTGACCTGACTTGCTAAAACTGGAAGGAGCATCTGACTTGAAGTTGGCTTCACTATATGTGCCTTTGGTGTGAGAAGTGGATCAACTGACATCCCTGGCAGACTTGCCTGAACATGACAGTGAGTTGCACCACTTTTGTTCTGAATTGTGCAATCTTCACTGATGGTTGCCTGCAGATGTTTTACATATTATTCCTTAGCATCAATCGACAATTACCTTGCATCAGCTCCTGAGTTTCTTGAATGTGCAGGTGGATCCTCCCTTGACTTGCTTTGGCTTGAATGGTCAAACCCAATGGGTGTCTTGCAGTTGGTCATAGTTGCCTGCGTTTCAAGGGTGGTTGCCTGATTCTCTACTGGAGTTTCCTTCTGAGTTATACCCACCTGATTGGTTCCTGGCAATTGCATACTTTGACCTCTTGTTTCATTCCTTCTCATGTGCTCAGCTCCCAACTCATCCAAAACATCGCACGTTACAAAAGTTGGTCGATCCATGAAGGTCAGCTTCCTTTGCTTCTTCGGTGGCTTTGGTGGGCGACCTTTTTCTGCTGGTATAGAAACTTGATGCACGGGTTCTGCTGGCGTGTCCATGTAATTTAAACCACAAACTTGTTGCATTAGTTTGATGCATGTTTTGCGGGAGCAGATATCTTGCAGTCTGAAGTCAAATGTTTTCTTAAATTCCATACTATCAACCAGCTCTTTAAAAATCCGTTTTGTTTCCCAAGCAACAAAAAAACCATCTGACACATAGGCAACTTCCAGCATCGGGATGTCATGGGTGGTTTGCTCCTTTCTGACATCTAGTTTGACAAGATCCAACATCGAAATTGGTTCTAGGCTTTCAATCTCATGAGAGTATTTTTTCTTCTCAATCCAGAACTGCATAGATGCACCATCTTCACTCTCAGAGTCGTTGTCAACTGATTCATGAATCCCATCCTTGGCCCCATGTTCATTAGTGCTAGTACTATGACCTCTGCCAGTGGTCTGGTCACCAGAATCCCCATTTCTGCCACCCCCATCGTTGTCATCGTCACCTCCCTTGTCCTCCTCCTCATTATTGTTCTCGTCATCCTCCTCCGCATCTTCTTATTCCCCATCTTCATCCTCCTCCCCATCTTCTTTGTCAAGATCTTCATCCTCTTCTTCTGCTTCCTCCTGATGAGGACACCGCAACCATTGATAAGTCTCCAACAATTATAGGTCCAATCACAAAAAGTCGCGCCAAACAAATAAGTGACCAGGTGAACGCTAACTTAAATTTACCTTGTAACCTTGATGACACAACTATGCTTTCATCTCCATTATTGTTGGTTGAACTTAGTTATAACATGGAAGCAATCCAACAACCAATGAGCTCTTGAAGCAACTGTTTTGGAGGAACAAGTTTGGAGAAAACAAGTCTCAAGTGAAGCTGATGCTGTCAGTTTTTACCTCTGATGTTTTGGTGTGCCACACCCATGAGACGGGGCCATAGGGGTACATCAACAGAAGCTAAATCAAATTATCTTTCCAATGCAAAAAACCTCACATCATTTGGAGTTGTGAGTCAAAAGTACTAGTCATTCTCGTGGAAGGTGTCCAGGCTGTCAAGACTTCGCGAATTTCCGAGGAGCTCTCCAACAACTCCCAAAGTTGACTGCTTATTCACCCAAGGAAGCCATGCAAAATTGTTTACTTTTGAAACCATTTTCACACCTAGCTAAGGGGAGTTGTCCCTACTATAAAACCCCATCTCCCCCATCCTCTAGAAAAACCTTTTGTCAAAACCATTTCAGCTATAAGCTTATGCAGCAAGACTGCTAGAGAGATCCGAGAAATCTTGCTACCTTTGCTCTTGTGAGTTCATTCGGATTCGCGAGAAGGAGCCACTGGTTCCCCCTAGTTCGTGCTCTATGGTTCCGGCCGTTTTGTGTGGATTAGTCCAGGTTTGTGGTTCTGCGATTGTTCGGACAGCGGGTTGGAGTTCTTGTAGCTTCGGTCAGCCATCCCCAACGTATGGGTTGCATCCAACCTTGGCAGGTATAAAGCTAGTTATCTCGGCTGCTTGCAGCTAGTTATCCCTTCCGATTCGATCCTACGGCGTGAAGATCGGGCCACCCTCGAGCGTGAACTCGTTCCTCGGGTTCGCACCTATCATCTGGCATCAGAGCTTTCATTGACACGGTAGGATCTGTTATGCGAGTTTATCTTGCTATCACCCCTTTAGATCGAGTAGTTTTCATGTTATATTTTCTGTCCTAAAAGTCCAAAGCCCCACCAAAAAAATAAATCCAAGCCTTGTTGGTGCTGAGATCTTGTTGTTGCATGTTCTTCATCTTTTAGTTCTGCACCAAGTTCATTTTCATAATTGCTTTCAGATTTGGTTGTTGTGCTTTGGAAAAAGAGAGAAAAGAGTGGCAAAAAAAATCAAAGAGAGAGAGAGAAAAAAAGGGTGGAAAAAAGTCAAGAGAGAAAAAGAAAGTCTTGTGTAAGATCCAAAAGTTTCAGCTTGATAGAAAAAAATTCAGAAGCTTGTGTGTTGTGTTTTTCAATCTTGGTGCAAAGGTGCAACAGATCCATCCACATATTTTTCTTGGTTTGCATCAACTTTATTTCAGCACAAGCCCCTTTTTGTTTACCCCACCGAGCTCCACCAAATACCGTAGCTAGTTCTTTGATCCCTGTCTTTCAATCGCTTTAACACATCCGGGAGAAGCACAATCTGATGTGAACTCATAAGAACTTTGGTGAGTAAGAGGTGAGGTTGTGTGATTCCACAAAATTATCCTATTCCACTTTTGGCCTTACTAACATGGCAGGTTCTAGATCGAGTGTTCATGGAGAAAACCACGGGGAAGAAGATCCCCGATCAAACGTGCCGAGCTGCAGCGACTCGAGAACAACCTACTCCAAGCCATGGAAAGGATGCTTCATGGGCGTCCTCCAGCAGGTGGTGATAGATTTCGACACCGACAACACCCTATTGACCCACTTGAGGAAGTTGGCGATGAGAATTCCGTGCATGATGCTGTGGATGGTGACTTGGAGGATGATAACAACAGCCATGGTAGACATGTGGCTGCTACTCGTGGGCGTGGTGCTGCTGCTCATGGATGGCAGTGAGGAGGACAACTTCGAGGGCGAGGCCATGGTCCTCGTGGGAACTACTATGACCCCCATGAGTGTGTTGCTCATGGTCATGGAGATGATTTTGATGATTTTGATGGTGTCCCATACCATCGTGCTGCTGAAGATGTGCGTCATGCAGAACGTCATGATCGTGATGACATGGCAAGAATCAAGTTGCACGTCCCCAAGTTCACAGGAAAGGAAGACCCCGATGCATATTTTGATTGGGAAGAGCAGTGTGATCAGATTTTTCATATCCATAACCTTGCTGATCCGAAGAGAGTCAACCTTGCTTGTGTTGAGTTTTCTGGTTACGCACTCACTTGGTGGAATCAACTCCAAGAAAATCAGCTGCTGCTAGGCCGTGACCACATTAACACTTGGGAAGAGATGAAACAAGCCATGAGGCGAAGGTTTGTTCCTTCTCAATATCAAAGAGATCTCCGAAATAGATTGCAGTGCCTCAGCCAAGGTACGCGCACGGTGGATGAGTACTACAAAGAGATGGAATTGTTGCTGGTTCGTGCTCGTATTCATGAAGATGAGGAGTCAAAGATGGCAAGATTTCTGCATGGTCTCAGCAATGAAATTTCAGATTTTGTGGAGATGTTTCCCTATAACACTCTACAAGATATTTTGGAGCAAGCAAAGCGCACGGAGAGGAAGGTGCAGCGGAGTGGTCACGGACGGATATCTCATAGCTGCACCACCACACCATGGCAAAGGTCGCAGCCAAGTGCCTCTCATGGTGGTTCTCAGTTTCAGCATACTTCACACCCTACCACCACCCGGCGAACAGCGGCTTCATCGGCATCATCACCGGCTCCTAGGAATGTTGACAAGCATGCTCCTTCTGCTGCTGGAAGTACATCTAACCCCATGGCAGTACCATCATCTCGAAGCCGAGGTATTGAGTGTTGGAAGTGCAGAGGGCATGGTCACATTTCTTCTGAATGTCGAAACAAGAGAGTTCTCTTTGTGAATGAACAAGGTGAATGGGAATCTAAGAGTGAGCATGAAGATAATGGAGCATTGGGTGATCATGAGGATGAAGAGGGCGAGAAGAGTGGCTGTGATATTCAGGCCGACATGGGAGATTGCTTTGTTTCCCATCGTGTGCTTAGTGTCAATGCAGCTAGAGAAGAGAAAGGGCAGCGACATAATATTTTTCACACCCGTGGCACCATCAAGGACAAGGTTTGCAGAATTATTGTTGACAATGGCAGCTGCAACAACATTGCAAGTTCAGATTTGGTAGAGAAATTGGGATTGAAACAAAGAAGGCACCCAAGTCCATGTAAGATGCAATGGCTCAATGATTGTGGTACACTTCGAGTAAGCAACATAGTCACCGTTCCGTTTTCCATTGGGAAGTATCGAGATCAAGTGGAATGTGACGTGGTGCCAATGCAAGCGTGCCAATTGCTGTTGGGAAGACCTTGGTTGTATGATCATGATGCCGTACTAATCATCTCTCATTCCAATACGAGGGAGAGCGCATATCTTTGATCCCTTTAACACCCAAAGAAATATTGATGGATGATCTGAAAAAGAAAGAGAGAGTGAGCGAGAAACACTTGAGTGACATCCACCAACATAGTGAGCGAGAGAATCCAAAGCCAAATAAAACCCCACAGCTTAAATTGACCAAGACATGGGAAAAACAGGGATTAGTTATGATGGCTAGGAAAAGGGACATGAGAGAGTTGAGAGAACCCAACTCTGTGTTCTTTGTACTTTTGTACAAGGACAACTTTCTTTCTACTAACGAATTACACTCTACCACTCCTAGCGTTGTTGCTGAAATTTTGCAGGGGTATGAAGATGTGTTCCCCGAGGAGATACCACCAGGGCTGCCACCACAAAGAGGCATTGAGCACCAAATTGATTTGGTCCCAGGGGCCCCATTGCCGAATCGACCACCATACCGCACAAACCCGGAGGACCCAAGGAGATTCAGTGACAAGTTGAAGGCCTACTAACAAAGGTTATGTAAGGGAAAGTCTCTCTCCTTATGCTGTACCTGTTCTTTTAGTACCAAATAAAGATGGATCTTCCCAAATGTGTTGTGATTGTAGGCCTATTAACAACATCACCGTGAGGTATAGGCACCCAATACCTAGGCTTGATGATATGCTTGATGAACTTAGTGGCGCCACCATCTTTTCTTGAATTGACTTGCGAAGTGGCTACCACCAAATAAGATGAGAGAGGGTGATGAATGGAAAACTACTTTCAAAACAAAATCTGGTTTGTATGAGTGGTTAGTTATGCCATTCGGATTGACAAATGCACCTAGTAACTTCATGAGACTAATGAATCATGTGCTTAGAATGTTCATTGGCAAGTTTGTGGTTGTTTACTTTGATGACATCCTGATTTATAGCAAAACTTTGGAAGAACATGTTGAGCACATTCGGTGTGTGCTTGCTGTCCTAAGGGAAGAGAAATTATATGCTAACAAGGAGAAGTGCACATTTTGCATAGAAAAAGTTGTGTTTCTCGGCTTTGTTGTTTTAGGTCAAGGTGTGGAGGTAGATGAGGAGAAGGTCAAGGCCATCCATGAGTGGATGCCTCCACAAAACGTAAGCCAAGTACGAAGCTTTCTTGGCCTTGCTGGTTTCTACCGCCGGTTTGTGAAGGACTTCAGCACCATTGCTGCCCCAATGAATGAGCTAACCAAGAAGGATGTTCCCTTCAAGTGGGCAAATGCACAAGAGAAGGCCTTCCAAGAGCTGAAAGAAAATTTGACATCTACACCATTGCTTGCACTACCCAACTTTGGTAAGACTTTTGAAATTGAATGTGATGCAAGTGGTGTGGGTATTGGAGGCGTACTAATGCAAGAAGGTAGGCCTATTGCATATTTTAGTGAGAAGCTAAGTGGTCCAACTCTAAATTATTCAGTTTATGACAAAGAATTATATACACTCGTTAGATCTTTGGAAACATGGCAACATTATACTTGTGGCCTAAAGAATTTGTGATACATTCTGACCATGAATCTTTAAAGCACCTTAGAGGTCAACAAAAACTGAACCGTAGACATGCAAAATGGAGTGAATTCATAGAATCTTTTCCCTATATTGTCAAGTACAAGAAAGGAAAAGATAATGTTGTTGCCGATGCTTTGTCTAGACGCCATATTTTACTCTCACAACTTGATACTAAAATTCTTGCGTTGCAAAGCATTAAAGAATTGTATGCGAATGACCCATATTCTTGCATTGCAAAGCATTAAAGAAAGTGTAGTGAGGGAAAAGGTTGGGAAAAGTTTCACTTGCATGATGGATTTTTGTTCCGAGCTAACAAATTGTGCATCCCAGAATGCTCTATGCGGTTGTTGCTTTTGCAGGAGGCTCATGCTGGTGGTCTCATGGGACATTTTGGAGCAAAGAAAACTGAGAGTGTGCTGATTGACCATTTCTTTTGGCCAAGGATGAGGCGTGATGTTGAGCACTATGTACTACGTTGTGAGATTTGCCGCAAAGCTAAGTCACGTTTAAACCCTCATGGACTTTATACGCCCTTATCAATTCCTAGTACACCTTGGGAAGATATTTCTATGGATTTTGTTCTTGGATTACCACGCACTAAGAGGGGGAGTGATTCAGTTTTTGTGGTGGTTGATAGGTTTAGCAAGATGGCTACATGGAGTACCACGTACTATTGTTTCAGATCGTGACACCAAGTTTTTGAGCTATTTTTGAAAAACGTTGTGGGCAAAGCTAGGGACAAAGCTTCTCTTTCCCACTACATGCCACCCACAAACGGATGGACAAACTGAAGTTGTCAACCACACGCTATCCATGATGCTGAGAGCAGTTTTAAAGAAAAATTTGAAGATGTGGGAAGAGTGTCTCCCTGTAACATCCCAAATTTTCAATTTGGAATGTTATACATTAGATCATCATGCATATCATATTTTCTTGCATTATGTTGATCCTAGAAATTTCACGCAACTCAAGGACCCTCGGAGAGAGTTGGAGATTTTGAAATTTTCGTATTTGAGTTCTCTCAAAAACTATGAAAAGAGGATCATTGGATTTATTTATTTTATCTTCAAATATTTTTCCAATATCAAAAATAAGAGAGGGAATAATATGACTTTCCCAAAAATTAGGAAAAATGAAGATTTAATAAATAAATCAAATTTTGGATTTTTCTCGGAGTTTATTGCCTTAGGGAAAAATGCGTGTTTTCAAAAATTGCATTTTAGGCCCCGAGTAAAAGTTCATTTTGTTTGACTCATTTTTAGGAGTAGGGGAAAATTTACTTTATCAATTTTGGAGTTCGTTTAGATTTTTTTTCTGTATTTTTCTGCGCGCGAAACCGATTTAAAGAAAAAAAAATTGTTGCGCCCCGCCGGGCCAAGGCCCACGGCCCAAGGCCACAGCCAGCGGCCGGCCGGCCAGGCCATCGCCCGCGCCGCGCGCGCCAGGCGCCAGGAGGCCAATGCCGCCGCTTCCTTTTCCAAGTCCTAGTAGGACTTTTGTCCTACTTCCGTTTATTCTGTTTTTGTTTCTAGATCTTTTCCCTCTTTGTTTCCTAATCCTAGTCTATTTCTTGCCCCCTACTCCAAGCAAAACCCTCCCCCTCCCCAATATAAATACCCAAGCACCCCCCCTCTAACACAACAAACCAACACCTCTCCTCTCCT